>NC_059385.1:31495833-31796666 GCF_019703515.2 Myxocyprinus asiaticus
CTCTATTGACCTCTCTCATCAACAAGGCATTTCTATCCACAGAACTGCTGTTTAATGGATGGTTTTTGTTTTTGGCACCATTCACAGTTCAGTCTCTAATTCACCAATAGAGACTGTTGTGTGTGAAAATCCCAGGAGATCAGCAGTTACAGAAATACTCAAACCAGCCCGTCTAGCACCAACAATCATCCATGCGATTATCTAATCAGCCAATTGTGTGGCAGAGAATGGTACCAGAAACAAAAAAAACATCCAGTGAGTGGCAGTTCTATCAGGAAGATCAGGAAGACGCAGGCTTGAGTGAAATTTAAGATGACATTTATTTGATGAATATATAATAGAAATGTAATGTCTCTCTTTGGCGTAAGCCCCGTCTGGCGGTACAAAGAAGTTGTACTCTGAACCGTCATATCCTGCCGGAGATAGGAGGCAGGGGTGAGGAGCCTACCCCCGTGCAGGACGGGACTCGACTGGTTGTGGTGGGGTGGTGGAGGTTGCCACGTTAGCACACTGAAACAGCAATGTGATAGATTGTGAGCAAACTTATAAAGCAATGGCTTACATGTGATTGGCTAGGAGTTACCTAGCTAATGGTGCAATGATGTGCAGCTGCTAGTCTTCCCACTAGAACTATGCTGTGCTTACATTTCTATCAGGAAGACTTGCAGACTTGAGTGAAATTTAAGATGACATTTATTTGATGAATATAAAACAGAAATATAATGTCTCTCTTTGGCGTAAGCCCCATCTGGCGGTCCGAAGAAGTTGTACTCCGAACCGTCATATCCTGCAGGAGATAGAAGGAAGGGGTGAGGAGCCTACCCCAAAAGAGAGAAAAGGTAGAATACTACCCCCAAAAGAGAACCAGGTCTTGTGTTAGGCATTCATTCTGGAGAAGAGGGGGGAAAAAAGAAGAGATGTGAACACCTAGATTTGACATGAAATGCGCAATATCTCTGGCATGGTTGTGAAATGCTTTGCAATAGGAAAAGCCATGCATTTTTTTTTTTTTTTTTTTTTTTTTTACTTGAGTTTGGTTTTGTCCTTGTCCATGAGTGCGATTTTGGGCTCTCCGTCGAGGAGCCCCTGGTTTTGCAGAATCTTTGCCAAAGACGAACAATGTGGGATGAGGCCCTACATTAGGCCAGCGTTGTTGTGCAGTGTCTTTGTTGAAAGATAAACAATATTTGATTATGAAAACCCTCCGACGAGGGAAGAGTTGTTTGAGATATCTTTGCCAAAAGATGAACAACGTAGCATAAAGCCATATGATAATGGCGACATTGCGTGCAATCCCTTCGTTGAAAGAAAACAACGTTTGAGTATGAAAACCCTCCGACGAGGGAAGAATTGTTTGAAATATCTTTGCCGAAAGGTGAACAACGTAGCGTAAAGCCATACGATAATGGAGACGTTGCGTGCAATCCCTTTGTTGAAAGAAAACAATGTTTGATTATGAAAACCCTCTGACGAGGGAAGAGATTGTTAGATGGTTATCTTTCCCAAAAGGTGAACAATGTGCATAAAGCCATCCGATAATGATGACGTTGTGTGCAATACCCTTCGTAGAAAGATATTCCATGAGGCTTAAGCCCTCGAATGAGGGCAGCCGTTGTTTAATGGTTATCTTTGCCAAGGTGAACAGCATACATAAAGCCATACGATAATGACGATGTTGTCGTGCAGTACCCTGTTGAAAGATATCCCATGATAGTGTGAGCTTTCTGGTGAGGGCGTGCTGGCTTGTGCAATACCTATGCAATGGAAACCATGCTTGAGATTATGGAAGCCCTGTTGAGGAGGGTAGACATAGTTATGCGTTATCCTTGTGAAACGATGGACCTGCTTGAATTTAATCATTGTGTGGGGAAATATGTGATGAGAGAGAGCCACCAACCACCACCAGATAGGTATGAAAACTTATGGCTGATGGAGAGTTGAGCTTGTTTGATGATTTGGGTTAGGTCGACTATATTTCAGGTGGGATGAGGAAGACCAGCGGCTGAGCATCTTGACAGTGGACTCTGGTATACCTCGAAGAGCAGCAGTAGTGCTGCTCCGATGCGAAAGGAGTGCCCCGAGAAGACATGAGGGGAGAGACCACAATGTTTGAGGGTTGCGTTGAGATGGTTTCTGAACCAGTAGTGCGACATGGGGGCTAGGGATGGAGTGATGAATAGGGGAGGAAATTGAGATGTCTAGTGTGAAGCAAAAGAAAATGAACACGCACAATGGGAGATCAGAATGGGAAATAGAGGAGTACTGTGTGATTGGCAGAAGGAGGAATAGTGAGCCCAGGCAGAGTTGTAGGAAGTGAGTGTGGACCTGGCAAGTCCTTTCTGCATGAGAGTTGGAGCGGAATTTAAATGGGGTAGTGAGGAGGGGCTTAATCCTGCAGGAGGTCTGAGAGGGGAAGGCAGGGAATGTTTTTTGTTGTTGTTTTTTTTATATTGAAAAACCCAGGAATGTGTCTGGCTGAGATAATGGAGTTGCAGGAAATGCTCTGCCATGTCAGATGTCTCATAAGGGAGATGATGAGGTTAGAGGAGGACTGGCCTTAACTGATTATAGTGACGACTGTGGAATTGTCGCAAAACTACTATGCGTTTGCATATAACGCTGCCCATGACGATGGGATGAATTTCAAACAGAGCGGAAGAGGGAGCATAGGAAGCTATATTGAAAAATTAATCTGGCCATTTCTCTGTGAACCATGATCCGAGAAAATGTCCCCCGAATCCTACGGAGGATCATGACATGTCCGTGAAAAGACATCTACACTGATAGAAACAAAAAAGTACCTTAAGGGGTTCAGCAGCTTAACAGCTTGTCACAAGGGCAGTACACTAAAATGTACTAATATGTAGGCTACCCTATATGGAGAAGGTACAAATAGCCTACATACTGACTAACATGTAAAGGGTACAGTGGGTGCACTGTACTTTAAGGGTTCTGCCCCAGTGACAAGCTGTTGTACCCCTAAAGGTACATTTTTTTTTTTTCGACATTGTATTTAATATACTGTAGCCTATATTTTACAAATGAAAAACTCATTAAATTATAGGTTTTACTTTGCCGAAAATTACATGAAATTATTGAAATTTGGAGCATGCCATTTATGGTACCAATAAGTTAAACCATCTGTATCACACCACATTGCTTGTGTATTTGATTTATTTATTGGATTCATTTAATATATTAGATCAGCACTACTCAACATGCAATCCTCGAGCCATGTTTTGCAGCCCGCATTATGATTTCATCATCAAAAATATACAATATTTATCAATAGCCTATCAAATGTGCATTTTCCAGAAAATTTACAGTAGCTCTCTGTATTTCTGAAGCACAGCACAGTTAGAGATGGAAATAAACGGAAAAAGGATGTAAAGAACAAAATAAACAACAAACAATATCTAATTGATGTTTCATGAGAGCGGCAGTCAGTCTGCGTGTGCATTCTTAGAAACAGCTGTGCACACACACGCAGTCTGTCAATCAGGAATGCGCAATCTCAGCTGAGAGTCAGGGTGAGTTCCATTCCAAATGGGTTATCCCTATGCCCTAATCCCTTCAGAGAGTTTGCCCTCCAGAGCAGGGCCGGTGCAGTGGGGCAGGTGCTCAAGTGGAAAAAAAAAAGGGCACCTCTCTCATAATTATTTATAAAAAATAAAGTTACATACAGTAGCACATCTTTTACTTACATATTTGTTTTTATTCCATTACCCATACACTCATGCAAATGTTTAATAATCAACAGATTTCTACAAAATTATCAGTTCACACAGAGACGATGGTTTTTAGCATTCACTATTATCAGTTTTTCCCACAGTATTGATGCCATTGGCCAAATTTAAAAACTAAAATATAAAATTAGAAAAAGAAATAGAAAATAAAATATATCTTGCAAAAAGTGCACTTATCTAGACAGAGACCAAAAGGTCAGGTGCTTGAGCACCATCTAGGGTCTATCTGTGCACACGTGTGCTCCAGAGTGAGAGCTTCGAAGGATTGAAGGGTCTAGGGCTGAAAAGTATCAGTCATTCGGAATGCACTTCAGCGTCATCTACCAATGCCAAATGAGTCACAAGGGCTGATGCTAATGACCATCACCTGCATTTAATCAGAAATATTTATACATGATTTTGCCTTACTACTAACTATTTTCAGAATGTAAACCGAAAAGAAATGCTTTAAAACTTTAGACTTTAGACATGCTGAAATATTTGTTTTATTTAAAACATATGAACCAAAAAATGGACCAGTTTACAAATGTACTGTATGCTCAATTATTAAATAAATAAAATGCCACTGTGTATATTTATTTTATTTAAACTCCCTTATTAGAATAACAGATCAGCCAAATGTACAGGAAAAAAAACACAAGCAAAACCCAGTTTCAAACAGAAAGCCAGGGTTTTAAATGTTTTAAAAAGTTCATTATAATAATTAAAAGACTTTATAAAACACAGACTTTTTGTTTATAATACCAGAATGTGTTTAGAGGTGCAGCTGGTATGCGAGAACATGACTATGGCAATGTTGCGGTTGCGGTCGCGGCTTGCTTTCGTAAGAAAGCAAACCACCCCAGCGGCTCCCCGCACCGGTCCTTCTACCTACGGGTTTGAGGCTGCATCGGTTAGTACTGGGGGCGATTTGGGGACATCAATGGGACCACCTCCGCTGGGTATCCCCCCACAGACCTCCCATTCCCCAGCATGCTCGCTTGCCCTGATCGGGCTCTCGCACGAGACCGCCGGCTCGTCTCAGCGCGAGTTCGACTTCTCGTTCGGAGCTCGGGAAGACGATGAGTTATCGAGCGCAGCATCGGAGAGTGGGCTCGTCCAGTCTGACGCAGAGGCTTTGGCTGGGCTTCCTCCTATGGGAACGGTCGCCCAGTCTCACGCCGACGCGGAAATGATGGACATGCTTTCCCGGGCGGCCGTAAGCGTTGGGCTAGAGTGGAACCCTCCACTCTCCCCTGAACCCTCACAGCTCGGCGATTGGATCCTAGGCTCAGGACAGTGCCCACGACCACGCCCCGCCCCGGTCCCTTTCTTTCCGGAAGTGCATGAGTAGCTGACAAGATCGTGGGAGGCACCTTTTACTGCCCGGCTCCAGTCTTTCAGCCTTTCACTACCTTCGATGGTGGAGCGGCCAGGGGGTATTCAGTGATCCCCCAGGTGGATAAGGTGGTGCACTTGTGTCTGCAGAGTGCCACCACCTGGCACGGGCGCCTGAAGCTCCTGTCCAGGGCCTGTAGGTTTACATCTCTCTGGGCGACGAAGGTCATGGTGCGGTCTCTCGGGCAGGTGATGTCCACCCTGGTGGTCCAGGAGCGCCACCTTTGGCTCAACTTGGTAGAGATGGAAGAGGCGGAAAAGGCACGGTTCCTTGACGCCCCCATTTCCCAGGTTGGCCTGTCTGGCAACGCCATCGAGGACTTTGCCCAGCAGTTCTCAGCGGTGAAGAAGCAGATGGAGGCCTTACAACATATCCTGCCCCGGCACGGCTTAAGGCCCCGCACCCTGTCTGCTTGTCGCCAAGGGTGTCCTACTGCAGCAACAACACCAGCTCTGCCGCAGACCGCCCCCATGGCCTGGCTCCGGCATGGAGCCCTCTGCAGGAAGCAGACGCCACCCGTCTCGTGGCCGGCCGCTAAGAACCCGAGGAAGGCTTCGAAGCACCCCCGAGACAGGCGACCCACAGGCGAGGAGACCTGCTTCTCTGGAGCTGGTCAACAGACCACTCCATCCCCCGGTGGAGGGCCGGAAGGAGAATATTTTGTCGCCCAAGGCTCCGTTGGCACATCAACTGCCTAGAGTTGTTGGCAGTTCTACTCACCCTGCGGAGGTTTCGGCCGTTGATCCAGGGCAAGCACATGTTGGTCCGGACGGACAACACAGCGACGGTAGCATACATCAACCGTCAAGGCGGTCTACGCTCCCATTGCATGTCACAACTTACCTGCTCTCTCCTCCTCTGGAGTCAGCAGCACCTCAAGTCGCTACGAGCCAATCACATCCAGGCAACCTCAACACCGCAGTGGACATGCTGTCACATCAGGTTACCCTCAGGTGGTCCAGCTGATTTGGAGTTGATACGGTCAAGCACAGGTAGACCTGTTCACTTCCCGGGAATCATCCAACTGCCCGCTTTGGTACGCCCTGACCGATGCACCCCTCAGTATAGATGCGTTGGCACACAGCTGGCCCCCTGGACTATGCAAATGAGCCAAATTGCTGTGTCCGGTGTGAGCTTTATGCATCTATTTGGATCGCACGCAGAGCTTTAGAAGCTCAAAGCAGCTCTTTGTCTGCTTTGGTGGACAGCGGAAAGGAAGCGCTGTCTCCAAACAGAGGATCACCCACTGGGTCATCGACACCATCACGATGGCATACCAGGCTTAGGACGTGCCACCCCCTGCGGGGTTACGAGGTCACTCCACCAGGAGTGTGGCGGCCTCCTGGGCCCTGGCCAGTGGTGCCTCTTTGGCAGACATCTGCAGAGCAGCGGGCTGGGCAGGACCCAACACTTTTGCGAGGTTCTACAATCTCCGGGTTGAGCCGGTCTCATCCCGTGTATTGGCAGGCACGAGCAGGTAATTTCTGGGACAGCTGGCCAGGTGTACCGCTTGCGCATAATGCCTTTCCCCTCCCTTGAGGCGAAGACGTGTGCTCTTGACTCCCAGTCGTGTTCACAGACTGTGATCCCTGGATGACTTTCTTCCTTAGCCCTCTGACAGTTGAGTTTGCGGAGAAACTCGCTGCCGGCCCAGTACGTGCGCTAATGAGACCCTGTACTGAGGTAGGTGCTCCACATGTGCTGGTTCCCCGAAGGTGACCCCATGTGATATCTTCTGCAAAATCATTTCCCTGTCAGTAAACTGCATCTTCCTTGGGCAGAGGGCCATCTGCCCCCGGTCGCCATGCTCTGTAGAAACTCCTCCCTCTTCGGGTAGGACCTACCATGGGACCTCTCCACATGACATACTTCTGACAAGACTCGGTAAGACCATGTGACATATTCCACTCCAAATACCCCCCCCTTCTTGGGCGGGGTGTGGTCTCCGTGGTGTCTTCCCCTTGGGAGGAACACCCCCGATGTAGAGACTTATGGCTCCCAGTTGGTTTACAAATTCCACTCTTTTTGGGGAGAAAAGAGAGGAAAAGATGCCTCGGCTGGGCTAGGCTGTCCCTATTGTTGGGCAGTCGACTTGTTCCTGTAGGACCGTTCGACGCTCATAAGAGCACTGGGGGAGGTTACGTGATGGCCTGGTGCACTGACTACGAGGCACACATCGGTCTGCCCGTCACACACCGCCAGTTCACGTAACACAGTTCAGATAGTTGTGGCATTTTGTATAGGGACCCCTAGTGTCACTGCATCGACACAACGTCGTGTGAGTGACAGATAGGGAAAATCATGGTTACTTTCGTAACCTCCATTCCATGATGGAGGGAACGAGACATTGTGTCCCTCTTGCCACAACGCTGAACTACCCGCTGAAATGGCCGGGACCTGGTCTCGGCTCTTCAGCACAAAACCTGAATGAGTGGTTGCATACCAGCTCCTTTTATACCCGTATGTCCGGGGGAGTGGCATGAAAATCTCACTCACCAATTCTCATTGGACTTTTTAAAAAAAAGCAGAGGTGTTTGGGGCTCCCAAGAGTGACACCTAGTGTCACTACATTGACACAATGTCTCGTTCCCTCCATCAGGGAACGGAGGTTATGAAAGTAACCATGACGTTTTCTTTATTGCAATGAATGTGGTAGAAAGATGCTCTTTGAAAATTTAAAGCCACATTATGAGACAATTTAACTGTTACACTCCTACTGTATAGGCTTATGATAGAATATTATAAGAATACTATAAGAATTACTATAAAAATTAAGAGTGCGGCCCTCGAGGCTACACAGATCCAGATTTGCGGCCCCTGAGCTTTCCAAAGTTGAGTAGCCCTATATTAGAATAATAAGAACTTTTAAGTATCTTTTATCAGAAATCATCTCATAATGTCATGAGACTAAACCCGAGAGAAGAGACTTAGTTTCTCATAATATTGACTTAGTATCTCGTAATAATGAAAAACTTTTTCATAATAATGACTTAGTTTCTTATAATAATGACTTCGTTTCTCGTAATAATGAGAAACTTTCTCATAATAATGACTTATTTTTCTCATTATTGTGGAATAATATGTCGTAAATATGACTTATTGTATGCAGTCAAGAATCTGTGTTGCTGATGTAGATGATATTGATGCTTACTGGTCTTGCTTAAATGGTGGGCCTCCGTGGTGATCCATGGATTTCAGACACATAGAGGAATATTTCAGATGCGGCCTAACAAATCGTGAAATACTAAGTCTATTGCAAGAACAACATGGAGTAAATATTAGCAGTCGCACACTTGAGCGACTTTTGAGCAAACACCAGCTTTGGAGGAGAAAGAACAAGACTGATGAAGCTGAAGTGGCATCTTTCATTGAGCAACAACTGCAAACATCAGGGCAGTTGCACGGTTACAGGTGGATGCATCAGAAATGCTGGCTCAACAGAATTATCACCGAAAGAGAGACCGTGCAGGTGATTTTACGGCTATTAGATGGCGATGGAGTTGATCAGAGCTCTATGTAGGGCTTTACTGGTTGTTTAGATCAGTGTTACCATCAGAAATAATTAATAATTATTTCTGTAGTTATTAATTAATATTTAAATTAATCAATTGAATCTAACTCATTAAAACCTCATATGGGGCTCCAGTAAATGTAGTGTGCTACGTTTAGGAGCAAGTTTGGTTATTAGCAATAATTAATAATTATCAAAGATAATTATTAATTATTAAAATCAATAGAACATTGATGAGAATCAATGTTAGCTTTTTTAAATCCTTTAAATCAACAATTATCAAAGATAATCGTTAATTGTTAACATCGATGAAACATTAATTAAAATTAATACTAGCTTATTGATCATTCAAATTCAATCATCAAAGAAAATTATCAATTATCAAAAATCAATAGAATATTAGTAAGGATTAACATTGACGGGGCACCACCCTGAAATCAGGGACTAATAACCAAATAGTAAAACAGTCTCAATATTAGATTGTTTTCTTAGGAAAATCAACATCCGAAGAATCTCGATTTTCCGAAAAAAAAAAAAAAAATGAATGAAGGTTTGAATCCGAGCACTGACATCCCGTCAGCATGACACAGGCGTATGCAAAACAAACCAAAACACTTCTCTTTGTAATATAACAAAGTTTATTTATGCCGTAATATCAATTACTAATTAATACAATGCAGTCAATAAACTTCCGACTTACAACTACAAACTAAACAGTGATATGATTAGATATGGAAATAAAATAATCCTATAACACATAAGGTGTGTGTGTGTGTGTGTGTGTGTGTGTGGGTGTGTGGTTGGTAAGAGAGAGAGAGAGAGAGAGAGAGAGAGATGATTAAGTGACAGCCCTAAAGCCGATTTCACGATAGTGGGAGAGAAAGCAGCTGTGTTTATCACTCAGAGACGCGGTGGACGGCTCGTAAAAGTCCCACGTTATTTGACTCTTTAATGGATGAACTCAGTTGCTGTCTCACCCGCGATGGCGAAATTGCACAACAATCCAATTTGGTTGGACCACAATACAGCAAAACAAATTCGTGTTAATTAATACCCTGAGTATTAATAATGAGCGGACATGGCGATCCGTAAACTGTACAAGCAAAAACCTTGAAACACAAGAATAACACACTATAATATTCTATCTCTGCCCAGACGTAAACCTCTTACTTGAATCGCATGAGGACACAGGTAGAATGTGTTTTCCTCTGTCCTTTAACTCTGACCCGGTTCCTTGAGGCTCGGGTGATGACGGGAGGCCGTTTCCTCGCTCTGTCGGCGGGCGGTACGGCTGTTGATTCTCGGCGGGCTGGCGGAGAACTCAGAAATGTCGACTTGATTAAAGATAGAAGAGAAATCTTTAATCTCTTCACTTCTGTAGGCAAACGGATGAAGATGAAGATTGCTCGGCGGTCTCCTTCAGATCTGTTAAAGTGTTCGGTTGAACACAGAGTAATCTCAACTCGTCCAGCGAGATGGAGATTGTATGGCCACAGTTTCAATTCGGATGTTACTTCCTTGTGCCACGAGGTTGCACCTGAGAGCGGCAAAGAGCTGCGTCTTCACACTGCAAACAAAGTCGCTGGAAGCAAATCCCGGAAGCATTTCAGAGGTATTTCAACTTCTGATGATGTCATGGTTGAGGGACGTTCTGTTGTGTGCCTCATCCAATAGGAGTTGAGAGTTCGATCCTTTAGTGAGCAAGGCTTCATGGATTTGTAGTCTGTTTTGGACTCCCTTTGTTTGATTTTGGCACGATTTTTATCAGTAAGATTTACGACTTGGAAGGTGGGGGCTTGAGTTAGGTTTTTACGACTGTATTAGGCCTGCCTTTGTCTTCTATCTGAATACATGAGGCCCAACATCTAGGAATCGACTTCACCAGGGAGTGTATTTCAGCCGTGGACCTAATTACGTGTTGCATATTGATGGAAACGATAAATTAAAGCCATACAGCATTGGCATAGTGGATGGATAGACGGGTTCTCTAGAAAAATAATGTGGCTCAAATCTTACAGAACAAACAATGATCCTTGGATTATTGGTGGGTATTTTATGGCAGCTGTCATAGAGGCGGAAGGTTGCCCTGGCAGGGTGAGATTGGATCTTGGAACAGAGAACATTCATGTCGCAGAGATGCAGATATTTCTGCATGGAATGTATCCCGACTCGGCTTGTGTCATCTTTGGGTCCAGCACCAGAAATCAACGAATTGAGAGATGGTGGCTTACGCTTAGAAATCAGTGCATCCAATTTTGGATGAATCTATTTGATAATCTAAGAGAGGATGGGCATTATACTGACACATTCCTGGACAAATGTTTGATCCAATTCTGTTTTCAAAACTTAATACAGGTAAGACTTTAGCATTTGTTCTATTTTATTTTTTTTTCTTTTTTACATCTATTTATTAGTCTGTCCATACAGATCGGGCTTCTTCTGTAATGTAATCTGGCACAAATAATAAGACTAAAATATGAGTAATGTAAATCACTTTATTTTTGGATAACTTTTGATAAAACTCGTTCATTTCGTTTTTTGTGTTTTTATATAACCTAAAGAAACCAAACTAAGGGAGAAAATGCAACAGGTTCTTAAACAACTACTCCAAATGAGCCAGGTGTGAAAACGCCTTAATGTCGCTGTTCATTTCCAGTGGTGCTGAAATGCTACATTAATCTGATTTGTTTTTTGAAAACCGTCGTTGCAGAAAGCTTTTGAAGTTTTAAGTATTCAGATCGAAATAATCTTTTTTTTTTTTTTTCTGTCATTTTAGTCTGAATCTTTCTTTTGCTTATTGCAAAAACTTTGCACTACACTTTATGTATTGGCCCTCACTGAATCAGGATGCTTGATCCTCTCAATTGATTAGGGTACCCAGATGCAAGAACATAAATCAGCGCCACTGATCATGTCTGTTTTCACCCCCCCCCCCCCTTTTCCTCTCTTTAAAAATCATATAGAAGCCTACAAAACAAATTGAATTGTTTGGCTCAATAAGGTCTTTTTTTTATTTCAGGGATACTTCAGTAAAGTAAGAACTAATTTATTGCCTCCGCCTGATAATTTTCTTAACATGTAATCAAGAAACTATAATCTAATTATATGCATTTTAAAATGTACTATGATTAAAAGTACTTTATATTATTGCAGTTTTATTACATGCTCCAAAGTCCATTTCTACCCAGAATTGCTCTTAAAGTAATTGGTGAATTGTATTATTATGAAAAACAGTAAATATTTGTAAGAGGTGCTGTGGTAGCATTATTAATTATAAGTTACTGTATCACCTCCATCATGTACACATACCCTCTGTTATTCTATTTTTTAGGAGGAACTTGATCAAGTGGCATCATTGTGGAGACATCACAGAATATGACCAGTCCATAACTCTTGATCTCCAAATGGCCATCCAGCCATTATGCATGCAGTACCCCAGTTATATGGTGCAAGAGATTACTTGCACCCTGTAGGCCCAGAAGAGGCTGAAGTGTGTCTGGAGGAATGTGTGTTCAAAGACTACCCCATGACAAAGAAGTGTTTGACGCCTGTGTTCACCTCATTACAGAAAACAATCTGGATATGTCAAAAGATGTATATTCAAATTTGGATATTTATATAAAACTAAGGGAGCTGATAAATATTGAACTAAATAATGCAGAATGAACTAATTTGTGATGGCTGTTACATTGCAAAGGAACCTTATATGAAACAAAATGTTATACTCTGCTTAGTGATACTCATAATCTGTTGTGATTGAGAAACAATGCCTTGATATGATTGCAATGTATTTCTTAAAGACATTCACACAGTTATCATTTTAATGGTTCCAACTTTAATGTTTTAGTTTTGTTGTGTAACTTTTATTTTATTGAAATGAAAACATTAAGTAGGGCTACTACTTTGCATGAAAACATAAAACTAAAAGCAGCACATGCTTACTTATTTGTTTAGTGCATTAAAAACAATATTTAATACCTTGAGTAATACTTTTTGTTCATTGCTGTTGGACAACAGCACAACATGCATATCTTTCCATAATAATTTATCCTTAAGATATCACATAGGCTGAGTAAGTAGCCACAAACATCTTTACAACTAACAGTAACATGTTTAACTGCATTGAGGAACATTTAAGCAGGTTTGGCTATATTGCTGTTGGACAAAATCACAACATACAGTAAGCAAATCTTGGCATCGCAATATACCTTAAGACACCAAATACACTTTAAGACACCTCATGCTCAGTTGCAACCTCAAACACTAACTAGGCAGTTACTACTAACACTAATGTTTTAAACAATGCATTTCAATTTTTTAACATCCTTAATTCATCATATAATTAAAGGAATAATCCAGGTTCAATACAAGTTAAGCTCAATCAACAGCATTTGTTGTATAATGTTGATTACCACAGGAAATAATTTCGACTCATCCATTCTTTTCATTAAAAAAAGCAAAAATCAAGGTTACAGCACACTTTCAATAGAAGTGAATGTGGACAGTTTTTGGAGGGTTTAAAAGCAGAATTGTGAACCTTATAAATTTATAAAAGTATTTTAATTAATTTCTATGTTACAAATTGTGTCTTATTTGAGCTCTAAAGCTGATCAAGTTTTTATTGTGATCTTAGGGTTTTAAGAGTTTATTGATATGTTGTCTTGGCTATAAAGTTGTAAAATTTGATATAACTTTACACAGAAATGGTTAGTAAGATATTTTATTGCAGTAAAATTATCTGTGGCTAAAACGTTTAAACAGTGAGTATTTTAATGTTTTCGGATTGGCCACATTTACTTCCATTGTAAGTTACTCACTGTGACCCATATGTTTGCTTATTTGTATTTATTTTTTTGGTAATCAACATTGTCACAAATGCTGTTGATTGGTCTTAACTTGTATTAAACCTTGAATATTCCCAGCAGCTTACAGGTACATTTTATAACATGAACATTGAATATTTATCATAAATCTCTTTTTCAAACCATTACTTTTAACTTATAGTTACTTATAGTAACACTGTGCATCCAGACAAAATGCCAGACTCAGGAATCACAGACATTTAGAGGCAGACCTCTGTTTGCAACTACAATCATTATATAATGTCCATCACCCACACATTACACTCCATGATTTATTAATCTCAGATTGGAAGTCAGGATAACTATCATAGAAAACTGACAGCTCCAAGACACAACCACAAGTGTGGGCAATGGGTCTTCTTTGGAAGCCTTGAATCTGTGAGAAGTTAATGGTTTTCCCACAAAAGGATCAGAACCAGTGCAGAACCTAAGAAAGTGAGACAGTCCCTGTGAGCCAGATTCCTGAAGGTAAGTAGTTAAATACCTTTGAATTTCCCTCTGTTGGGCATTCATGTTGTCTGGGAAAGGACCTCACAGCTTTTCTTATGGTGGGCTCCAAGTTTTCATACACCGATGAAATATCTTCAAGATGGCTGAAAACTCTAGTAAGTATGTTTGCCCACTGTTGGGCCTCATGTATTCAGATAGAAGACAAAGGCAGGCCTAACACAGTCGTAAAACCTAACTCAGCCCCCACATACCAAATCGTAAATCTTACTGATAAAAATCGCACCAAAATCAAACAAAGGGAGTCCAAAACAGACTACAAATCCCATGAAGCCTAGCTCACTAAAGGATCGAACTCTCAACTCCTATTGGATGCGGCACACAACAGAACGCACCTCAACCATGACATCATCAGGAGTAGAAATACCTCTGAAATGCTTCCGGGATTTGCTTCCAGCAACTTTGCTTGCTGTGTGTAGATGCAACTCATCGCTGCTCTCAGGTGCAGCCTCGTGGCACAAGGAAGTAATGTCCGACTTGAAACTGTAGCCATACAATCTCCATCTTGCTGGACGAGTTGAGATTACTCTGTGTTCCACCGAACACTCTAACGAATCCGAAGGAGACCGCAGAGCAATCTGCATCTTCATCCGTTTGCCTGCAGAAGTGAAGAGATTAAAGATTTCTCTTCCATCTTCAATCAAGTCGACGTCGCTAATTTCTCCACCAGCCCGCCGAGAATCAGCAGCCATACCACCCGCCGACAGAGCGAGGAAACGGCCTCCCGTCATCATCCGAGCCTCGAGGAACCAAGTCTGAGTTAAAGGACGGATGAACACATTCTGCATCCTCATGCGATTCAAGTAAGAGGTTTACGTCTGGGCAGAGATAGAATATTATAGTGTGTTATTCTTGTGTTTCAAGGTTTTTGCTTGTACAGTTTACGGACCGCCATGTCCGCTCATTATTAATACTCAGGGTATTAATTATCACGAATTTGATTTGCTGTATTGTGGTCCAACCACAGTGGGTTGTTGTGCATTTCCACCATCGCAGGTGAGACCGGCAAACTGAGTTTATCCATTAAAGAATCAAAGAACACAGGACTGTTTACGAGCCGTCCACTGCATCTCTGAGTGATAAACTAACAGCTGCTTTCTCTCCCATGATCGCGAAATCAGCTTTCTCTCTCATACTAACCACACACACACACACACACACACGCGCGCGCATGAGCGCGACCCCTTATAAACATTTTGGCACACATTTTTGGCTTATAGATAGCTTCATGATAAAGCTCAGCTTTGTCCCTAAGCTATCGTACAAGCGGATACACGCGGTAACTGGTAGACGCCATTGACTGGTGTCTCTCCACCCTCATTCGCGGCCATATTCCATGGCCGGAAGTCTCGTGTGACATACTCTCCACAAGAGTCATGTCCGCCGTTTTGTGCGCGTCCTCCTTACACACACACACACACACACACCCTCATGTGTTATAGGATTATTTTGATTTCCATATCTAATCATATCACTGTTTAGTTTGTAGTTGTAAGTCGGAAGTTTATTGACTGCATTGTATTCATTATTAATTGATATTACTGCATAAATAAACTTTGTTTATATTACAAAGAAAAGTGTTTTGGTTTGTTTTGCATACATCTGTGTCATGCTGACGGGATGTCAGTGCTCGGATTCAAGCCTTCATTCATTGTTTTTCGATATTCTTCGGATGTCGATTTTCCTAAGAAAACAATCTAATATTGAGACTGTTATACTATCTGGTTATTAGTCCCTGATTCCAGGGTGGTGCCCCATCAATGTTAATCCTTATTAATATTCTATTGATTTTTGATAATTGATAACTATCTTTGATAATTGTTGAATTTGAATGATCAATAAGCTAGTGTTAATTTTAATTAATGTTTCATCGATGTTAACAATTAACAATTATCTTTGATAATTGTTGATTTAAAGGATTAAAAAAAGCTAACTTTGATTCTCATCAATGTTCTATTGATTTTAATAATTAATAATTATCTTTGATAATTATTAATTATTGCTAATAACCAAACCCGCTCCTAAACGTAGCGCACTACATTTACTGGAGCCCCATATGAGGTTTTAATGAGTTAGATTCAATTAATTAATTTAAATATTAATTAATAACTAAAGAAATAATTATTAATCATTTCTGATGGTAACACTGATCTAAACAACCAGTAAAGCCCTACACCACTGCTCAATGACATAGGCAGGCTCTTGGATAAGCTTTTTGTGGGCAAGTTCTTGTAAGATTTCCTCTACATTGTTTTCAGTTGGTGTTTTCCGACAGCTGTAGATGTCCAAAACCTCAAGTAATTCCTCTTTTTCAATAGTGTTGAAGCTGGATCGCCATGCTTCAAATACTGCTTGTTCTGATTCAGGAAAATATTTCAGGAAATTCTCAATTACGTTGCTTTTCACACATCCAAAAGCAGCCTGTTCCAGGATTACTGGAGCAGTTTTCACAGGAAGATACTTTTCCTTTTACCATCAAAAGGCAATGACACAACCTATGCTATCCCAGTGCATTTGTCCAAAATCATGGCAAAGGAAAGGAACCTTGAAAGAGTTACCTATAGTGACTGTTCATAAAATTCATTACAAAACTTGGAAAGACAATCTCTTACAACTCCTCCTTCATCGTGACCCCTCTCAAGTTTTCCATCTGGTCCAATAAGCTGAATTTGTACTTCATATCCTAACACACTTTCATCCAAAAAAAGACCAATGAGTTCTGGGAGTACATGACCATGGTGGACAACTAAGATCCTATTAATTTTCTCACTATGTGCAGTGCTTACAGGTGAGAGTGGCAATGTATCATCCAAACTTTGTTCCTCCACATTTAAAATGTCTCCAGTAAAGATTGTGACAGTGTTGCTTTCTTCCAAAATATAATCATCTTGGTTAGAGGAATTTAGCTCATCAGAAAAAAAGAAAGACACCTCTCTGGTTCTGCAATGGCCCCAGTGTATATCACATCTGTGTTACCTGTATTTTCAGATATTTCATCTCTCAGTTTTGTTGGAGAACTGTTGAGTTCTTGTGTAGTCAAAGTAACTTCTGTTTCTTCTTGCATATATGAGCCAGAACACTTTTCTTTGTTTTGAGGCAGAACCTTAAAAGTGGCAACTTGGTTTCTGCATACAACTGTGGTGTCTTCATCCACAGACATTTCTTGGTAATCCTTTAAGTGAACATCAAACTCAGTGATGTCTCCATGTGTGTTTTTGCCATCTCCAAAAAACAGCCTAACTGCTTGCAGAATCAAATCAGATTTATTGGATTCTTTTGATACACCAACTATTTGAGTGCCACCACCCCTTCTTGTTCTCACTTGTTTAAAGATTTCATTTTCGGTATCGTAATTCATCCATCCTAATTCTACCTTTCTCATACTCATATCATCACACTTCCATTTTTTTTATATTTTGGATTTCAATCATTCAAAAAGTTTACATTTTCTCTTACTGGGTTCATTTGCTTTCCGTCTGCAAAATCCCAAAATGCCCACACGATCACCATATGATGTTAGTTCGATAACACTGACATCAATCTAATAAAATTAATAAAGAAATGTAGGTTAAATATTTGACATTTTGAGTTATAAAGTTTGCTTATCATTATACAATCAATGCTTGGGTGAAGAAGAAAAAATAATTTAATCTAAAATAAAATTCTAAAAGACAGAGATGTATGCAGAGAATGTATGTATGCATGTTTCAGAAATCTACTGCCATGAATGATTACAAAAGTACATGAAATTTGTAGGCCTACTTAAAAATTATGTTTTTATATTAAATGATAAATACCATGTCAAACTGCCATATTAACATAATCCTCCATTTAAACAGATGTTTTAGGATTTTAGGTTGTACAGCATTGCGTTGCCATTGTATGACGTTGTAAAATTGTATATAACTTTACACAGAAAAGGTTAGCAAGCAATCTATCCCCTTGCAATGGCTATAGCATCCACTCAGAACATCCTAGCAATCAGCTACAACAGCCTAACAACTCAAAACAAAAGCTATAACAAATCAGAATAACCTAGCAACTAGCGGGAAGCAAAACACCATAGCAACGCTTGGCAGTAGGCCAGAAATATCCTAGCAACCAGCCAGAACACCAAAGTGCCAACTATAAACTAGCCAAAAGACCCTCCCAATGCCTAGCGAACCAGCCAGCCATAGGGCTTTGAGAGGGGTAGGGAAAAAAATTCTACATGAGTGTGAGTCATTTTATATCACTGTAATGGTACATTAAAAAAATAAATAAAAATAAAAAATAAATAAAAAAAAAACATTCCCCATGGATAATCAACAAAAAAGGGTTTATTTATTCATTAACAATGTGATAAGGCAATATAAGCAACAAAATTATATAGAAATGTTATTGAAACTTTTGGTCAATAAAGATATATATTATGATATAGGCTATCTTTGATGGGTTAGGGGATCGTTTTATCTACTCCGCATCATTTTTCAGTACAAGCAAAACTAGTCTTTTCTATTTGAATATAAGCATTTGCTTGGATTTTGAAGATTCCTTATAAGCCTTCATCATTAATGAGGAAGAGAGCCTACAGGCCTTGGAAAGGAGCCTTGGTCGGTCGCGCCAGGTGGCTGCGCCCTGCGGGCATAAATGCACCGCTACAGCGCGCTCTATCTGGGGGAGCTCGACATATCCCTTAGCCGCTCCGCCGTCGAGGGTAGTCAGGGTGGACGAGCCCGCGAAGCGTGTACCTGCAGAAAAAGGTGCCTTCCACGACTTCGTTAGCTCCTCGTGCACTTCCAGGAAGAATGGCACCAGGGCGGGGTGCGGCCGTGAGTTGCACTCTGAGCCCAGAAGCCCATTATCCAGCCACGAATGCTCAGGGCAGGGTGGAGGGTTCCACTTAGCCTGATGTTCGCGGCCGCCCGGGAAATCATGGCTGCCATCTCAGCATCTGCCACATCCTGTGATCTACCGCCCATGGGCGGGAGCTCAGAAGATTCATCCGCTTCCGATAGCAGAAGCCCACCTTCAGATGCTGTGACCGAAAGCTCATCCTCGTCAAGAGCCATGAACGACACATTAAATCCGCCCTGAGGCAGACCGCCTATATCACTCGACAGCTCTTCCAGATAGAACGAGTGTGCTGGGGATGGGAGGTCTGCGGTGCTGAGCCGGGGGAAATGCTCCCATGTCCACATCCAAATTGCCCGGGTGCTTGCCGACCTGGCCGGCTGAGCATCAGACCAGGGCAGACCAGGTTGGGGAGCAGCCGCCAAATATACTCTTTTAGCACCCGCAGACTCAGCCGCCGAAGCTCCCAGGGGAAACACAACACTCGACCGTGCGAGGGTGTCCACTGATATATGCTGTAAAATCCAGCAGCGTAAGCAAAAGGTGAGAGGACGAACACAAGCATGCATTCGGCTCCGAAGAAAAAATCTGAATGAGTGGTGCACACCATCTCCTTTTATACACATATGTAAAGCGCGCACTAGACACAGCAACGACAGGGCTGGTCTGCCTCCTCCTGGGGCAGCACTCGCAGGTTCACCACCTGGTCCCTAAAAGGGGTCATTGGAACTTTGGGCACATAGCCCGGTCGGGGTCGCAAGATCACGTGAGAGCAGCCTGGACTGAACTCCAGGCATGTTTCGCTGACAGAGAACACTTGCAGGCCTCCTACCCTCTTCATGGAAGTGAGTGCAGTCAGGAGGGCAGTCTTCAAGGAGAGTGCCTTAAGCTCAGCTGACTGCAAAGGCTCAAAGGGGGCTCTCTGTAGACCCTGAAGAACTACAGAGAGGTCACATGAGGGAACGAGGCGCGGTCTGGAGGGGTTCAGCCTCCTGGTGCCTCTCAGGAACCTGATGATCAGGTCATGCTTCCCTAAGGACTTACCGTCCACTGTGTCGTGGTGTGCTGCTATAGCAGCTACGTACACCTTCAAGGTGGAAGGGGACAGCCCCCTTCCAACCTCTCCTGCAGGAAGGAAAGCACTGATCTGACTGCGCATCTCTGGGGGTCTTCCCATCGGGAAGAACACCACTTAGTGAACAGGTGCCACTTAAAGGCATACAGGCGCCTCATTGAGGGGGCCCTAGCCTGAGTGATCGTGACTACCACCACGGGTGGTAGACCGCATAGGTCTTCGGCATCCCGTCCAGGGGCCAGACATGGAGATTCCAGAGATCTGGTCGCGGGTGCTAGATGGTGCCCCATCCCTGAGAAAGAAGGTCCTTCCTTAGGGGAATTCGCCAGGTGGGGGGGGCTATCGTGAGGAGTGTGAGGTCTGAGAACCACGTCTGGGTGGGCAAGTAGGGTGCTACCAGGACGACCTGCTCCTCGTCCTCCCTTAGGCTCACTGGGGGAAATGCATATTTGCGCAGTCCAGGGGGCCAGCTGTGTGCCAGCACATCTATACCGAGAGGTGCCTCGGTCAGGGTGTACCAGAGCGGGCAGTGGGAGGATTCTTGGGAGGCAAACAGGTCTACCTGTGCCTGTCCGAATCGACTCCAGATCAGCTGGACCACCTGAGGGTGGAGTCTCCACTCTCCCCTGAGGGTAACCTGCCATGACAGCGCATCCGCTGCAGTGTTGAGGTCACCCAGGATGTGAGTGGATCGCAGCGAATTGAGGTGCTGCTGACTCCAGAGGAGGAGACGGCGGGCAAGTTGTGACATACAACAAGAGCGCAGTCCGCCTTGGCTGTTGACATATGCTACCATTGCCTTGTTTTCTGTCTGAACTAACACGTGCTTGCCTTGGATCAACGGCCAGAAGCTCCGCAGGGTGAGCAGAATTGCCAGCAACTCGAGGCAGTTGATGTGCCAACGCAGCCGTGGGCCCATCCACAAGGCGGCGGCTGCGTGCCCGTTGCAAATGGCGCCCCAGCCCCTCTTGGAGGTGTCTGTCGTGACCACGACGCAGCTGGAGACCTGCTCTAGGGGAATGCTTGCCCGTAGACACGTGAGGTCGGTCCAAGGGCTGAAGACCACGCGATGTGTCCTGCGGCGCCATGCCCATCTCGGGACTTGAGTCTGTAGCCAGTGCTGAAGCGGAAATATGGCCACCGCTGAGGATGCAATATGCCCCAGGAGCTTCTGAAAGAATTTCAATGGAACAGCTGTTTTCTGTTTGAATGCTTTCAAACAGGCCAGCGCCGACTGTGCATGCTCGTTTGTGAGGCGCGCTATCAACGAGACTGAGTCAAGCTCCAAACCGAGAAAAGAGATGCTCTGAACCGGGAGGAGTTTGCTCTTTTCCCAGTTGACCCGAAGCCCTAATCGGCTGAGGTGATAGAGCACCAAGTCCCTGTGTGCACACAACATGTCCCGAGAGTGAGCTAGGATTAGCCAATCGTCCAGGTAGTTGAGAATGCGAATGCCCACCTCCCTTAACGGGGCAAGGACAGTCCGGATCAGCCATCGCGACAGATTGGACAGCGCAAGCCACGAATCCAAGCTCTGCGCGAGGTGGACCAATGGGACAATCTCGTCGGACGTACCGGCAGGTGGGGCCTCACAGCGGGGTGGAGCTCGAGGTGCCACCGCATGTTGTGGCTGTGCTGAGTCTAGGGACATCGAAGCACTTACCTGGCTCCTTGTGACCACCCCCGGAACAGCCTGGGACGGGGGAGGAAGAGGCCTGTCCTCGTGACCTATGGAGACTGTCACATCGGGGGCGTATTTGTGCCACAACTTGGCGCACAGGGGCAGGGAGCCGCCGCTGGACCGCCAAACATGCAAAAATGGAATTGTGGATGGTGGTCATGATGACGGCCATGCACACTGGGTATGCAACCCAGGGAACGAGGAAACCGCTCTTTTGCTGAACTGTTCAGTACCGCAGCAAATTGGGAATGTGTTGAAATCAAATGAAAACGCAACAAAAGATTCTTCTTCTTACCAGCTCCAAGGCAGTGGGTTTCGTCGACCCTGTGTCACCCATCTCAGGGGTGCTTTGAAGCCTTTCGTGGGTTCTTGGTGGCCGGCTGTGAGACAGGTGGTGTCTGCATCCTGCGGTGGGCTCCGCGCTGGTGCAGGGCCGAAGGGGCGGGCTGCGGCAGAGCCGGTGCAGTCACTGCAGGGGGACGCCCTTGGTGACGAGCAGGCGGGGTTCGGGATCTTGAGCCATGCCGGGGCAGGATATGCCGGATAGCCTCCGTCCGCTGCTTCACCGTCGAGAACTGCTGGGCAAAGTCCTCGACGGTGTCGCCGAATAGGGGCAGCAAGGAACCAGGTTGAGCCAAAGGTGTCGCTCCTGGACCTCTAATGTGGACATTGCCCGCCCGAGAGACCGCGCCGTGACCTTCATCGCCTGGAAAGCGAGGTTGGTCCTCGAGCACAGTTCCTGCATCAGATCTGGACTACCCATCAGACTACCCTCGTGCATTTCTTTTAGCGCCTTGGCTTGGTGGACCTGCAGGAGAGCCATGGCGTGCAGGGCAGAGGCAGCTTGTACAGCAGCACTGTAAGCTTTGGCCGTCAGGGACGACGTGAACCTACAGGCTTTGGACGGGAGCTTTGGGAGTCCGCACCAGGTGGCGGCGCTCTGCGGACATAGGTGCACCATGAGCGCCTTATCCACCGGGGGAATTGCCGAATAGCCCCTGGCCGCCCCGCCATCGAGGGTAGTGAGAGCGGGGGAGCTGAGATATCAGGACCAGGCAGTAAAAGGTGCCTCCCACGACTTTGTCAGCTCCTCGTGCATTTCCAGGAAGAAAGGCACTGGAGCAGGGCGTGGCTGCTTTGAGCGGTGCCGTGAGCCCAGGAACCAATCATCGAGTCGCGAGGGTTCGGGGGAGAGCGGAGGGTTCCACTCTAGCCCAACACTCGTGGCCGCCCGGGAAAGCATGTCTGTCATTTCTGCATTAGACTGTGACTGGGCAATCATCCCTGAAGGGGGGAGCCCAGCTGAGGCTTCTGCGTCTGACTGGACAAGCCGCTGTCTGATGCTGCGTTCGAGAGCTCATCAGCTTCGTGGGCTCCGAACAAGAGGTCGAACTCGTGGTGAGACGAGCCGGCGGACTCATCCGGAAGCCCGATCGGGGCAGACGAGTGTGCTGGGGAATGGGAAGTCCATGATGGGATACCCGGCGGAGGCGGTCCCATTGGGGTCCCCAAATCGCCCCCAGTGCTAGCCGCGCTGGCCTCATACCCGTAGGTAGAATGACCGAGGTGGGGATCCACTGGGGTGGCTTGCTTTCATAAGAAAGCAAGCCACCCCAGTGGATCCCCACCTCGGTCATTCGCTGTCTCCGCGTGGGTCGCGCCCAGACACGAAAGACAGCGATCGTGACCGTCTGAAGTTGAGAGGTAATGACCGCAACCAGGAATAACACACAAACGGAAAGGTATCTTTAAAAAGATGCATCTTTAAAAAGACGTTCCATGTGTGCCGCTCTTTTAGAGAAATATACTCTTTCAGGAAAATATACTCTCTTTTTTCTGCCGAAGCGCCCAGGGGCGTTCTCTGCAGTGCACCAGTGCAGAGGAGGGAGAAGCCACTGAAATGCGCCGTCTGATCCAGCAGAGGTGAATGAACAGTCAGCTCAGTAAACATTGACCATTTGGCTCCGAAGAGAAAATCTGAATGAGTAGTTGCACGCCAGCTCCTTTTATACCCGTATGTCCGGGGGAGTGGCATGCAAATACCACTCGCCAATTTTCATTGGCCTTTTATCAAAGACCAGAGGTGTCTCAGGATCCCAAGAGTGACCCCTAGTGTCACTACATCGAAACAAGTTCATATTCATTTTTAAACAACACAATATTGATGTTTTAACTTTGGAAGAGTTCAGAAATCAATATTTGGTTTAATAACCCTGATTTTCAATCACAGCTTTCATGCTTTTTGGCATGCTCTCTGTCAGTCTTTCACATTGCTGTTGGGTGACTTTTTGCCACTCCTGGCGCAAAAATTCAAGGAGCTCGGCTTTCAGCGCTGGTTTAACAATTGCACTAACCTTGCATTGGGTTCAATTAACCCAGCTGTGTTGGTTACAAAAACTAACCCAGTGCACTGGGTTGCACAAACTCAGCACTGTGTTAAACCAACCTAACAACTTGGGTCACATAAAACAACCCAGCACCTAACCTAGAACTGGGTCAATCCATCAACCCAAATGTTGGGTTAATACAACCCAGTGTTGGGTTACAGTACAACCCAGTACAGTTGGGTTATTTATTCAACCCAAATGCTGGTTCACTTTTACAGGAATGCTGGGTTAATTTTATCTCATAAGTGGGTTAACATATTCAGGTTGTTTTTAAATAAACCACACAAAATGTGTTGATTTGATCCCTCCTTTATTTTGGATTCATATTAATACACACATTAAGTGCATTTAAACGTATTTTACAAAAGTTTTAATAAGGAGCTTGTAGAAGGCACTCAATTTCCAATACAAAATTATTTTATTAGGCAACAAAACATTACAAACCCAAAGTGTATCAGCAGACTAGCTGCCTTCGTCGGGGCATGAGAACAAACACACACCAGTATCTTATTTGAGTGATACTTAATTGGCAGCAGCCGATGAGCTTCAATCATTAATCAACTGTTCAATTAATCACAAAGCGGAGTATTCACATCCACATAATATAATATAAATACAAAATACCTCCATCCACACCTTGATTGACCTGGCTGTGTGGCATGGAGTATTGTCCTGCTGGAAAAAACAATCCTTAGAGTTGGGGAATATTGTCAGAGCAGAAGGAAGCAAGTTTTCTTCCAGGATAACCTTGTACATGGCTTGATTCATGTGTCCTTCACAAAAATGAATCTGCCCGATTCCAGCCTTGCTGAAGTACTCCCAGATCATCATCAATACTCCACCAAATTTCACAGTGGGTGCGAGACACTGTGGCTTGTAGGCCTCTCCAAGTCTCTGTCTAACCATTAGACAACCAGGTGGAGGACCTGGGGGTGCTTCAGCAAGGCTGGAATTGAGCAGGTTCGTCTTTGTGAAGGACGCATGAATCAAGCCACGAACAAGGTTAACCTGGAAGAAAATTTGCTTCCTTCTGCTCTGACAATGTTCCCCAACTCTGAAGGTTCGTTTTTCCAGCAGCACAGTGCTCCATGCCACACAGCCAGGTCAATCAAGGTGTGGATGTAGGACTACTGGTTCAAGACCCTGTCATGGCCAGCCCAATCTCCAGACCTGAACCCCATTGAAAACCTCTGGAATGTGATCAAGAGGAAGATGGATAGCCACAAGCCATCAGACAAAGCCGAGCTGCTTCAATTTTTGCGCCAGTAGTGGCATAAAGTCACCCAACAGTAATGTGAAAGACTGGTAGAGAGCATGCCAAGACGCATGAAAGCTGTGATTGAAAATCAGGGTTATTCCACAAATATTGAATTCTGAACTCTTCCTAAATTAAAACGTTATTATCGTGTTGTTTAAAAATGAATACGAACTTGTTTTCTTTGCATTATTCGAGGTCTGAAAACTCTTTTTTGTTATTTTGACCAGTTCTACTAATGAATGCTCTAAATGACAATATTTTTATTTGGAATTTGGGAAAAAAATTGTCAGTAGTTTATAGAATAAAACAAAAATTTTCATTTTACTCAAACACATACCTATAAATAGTAAATCCAAAGAAACTGATAATTTTGCAGTGGTCTCCTCATTTTTTCCAGAGATGTAAGTGTTTTATTTATTTACATCAAGTTTGATTTAAACAAAACCATACACAGTGCCTCATAGTAGAGGTTTTTACTAACACACAATTGCAGGTTTTTATTCTGGCAATGAACTACCCACTTAAACAGGAAGGGACGTCTGACCGATATGTAAAACGTCTTGGTTACTGATGTAACCTCTGATCCTTGATGGAAGGAACGAGATGTTGTGTCGATGTAGTGACACTAGGTATTCACTCTTGAGAGCCCCAATCACCTTTGCTTTATTCAGAAAAGGCCAATGAAAATTATCGAGTGGAATTTGCATGCCACACTCCGCCCCAGACATACGGGTATAAAAGGAGATGGCATGCACCACTCATTCAGAGTTGTGCTGAGGAGCCAAGAGAGAGTCCGGGCCATGTCAGCGGTCAGTTCAGCGCTGCGGCAGGAGGGACACAATGCCTCGTTCCCTCCATCAGGGAACAGAGGTAACCAAGTAACCAATCAGTAACCAAGACGTTCCCTGTCTGTCACTCACTCGACTTTGTGTCGATGTAGTGACACTAGGGGTTCCAACACAAAACGCCACAGGCACTGAATTGTGTCGCGTGGTACGGAGGAGCGGACATGGGCAGGCTGCTGTGTGCCTCGCAGTGAGCGCTTGACCACATCTTGACCTTCCAGTGAGTTAGGTAAGGTGTCTTCCTGGTCCCAAAAAGGGTGGGAGGAGACACTTACCCGAGGAAGCTACAGGCGGTGGCCTTTCCTAATTTTTGTATTAAGTAATTTCCCACCGAGCACCTGCTAGAATAGCGTTGGGGAAGTGCTCTTCCCTCTTCAGGAGGGAGAGCACTACGGAGACCACATCCTACCGGAGGGAGGTTAACATGTGGAGAATACCTCACATGGACTTATCGACAGGGAAGTTCACATATGGAATGATGCCACTGAGGAGGACCCTATCTATGGAGAGGGTACACAGCAACAGTGGCCAAGGCAGAGTAGAGCTCTGACGAGGGGAAACACAGGGTTTACCTTAGGGAAAACCGAACAGTGGAAATGCATCATACAGAATTACCGGGGGGGAATCACCACGTATGGAGCACTGCGCCCAAGTACACGGGCTCACCTGAAAAGGGGCATACCATGAGTACTGGGCCTGGCGGCGTCAATCCTCCGCCGAGTTCACCACCGAATAGTGTTTAAGGAATTAAAGAGGTGTCCAGTGTTCACCAGTTACGGGGAACTGTTGTGGACAAGATAGTGCACATTATCACCATAAAAGGGGAAAAGCACAATGCAAGCGATACACCCGCCCAGCCGCCTGGCCTACCTGTTGTTACCCCGTAACACTCGGGTCAAAACTGTTTCTATGTGCAGGATGTAGAACCTCGCAAAGGTATTGGGTGTAGCCCAACTCGCTGCTCTGCATATGTCTTCTAGAGAGGCACCCCTTGCCAGTGCCCAGGAGGATGCAACACCTCTGTTGGAGTGTGCCCGGACTCCCAAAGGGCATGGCAGTTCTTGTGATTGGTAAGCCAGAGAAATGGCATCCACAATCCAATGGGACAACCTCTGTTTGGAGACAGCTTTCCCCTTCTGCTGCCCTCCAAAGCAGACAAAGAGCTGCTCCGAGCATCGAAAGCTCTGCGTGCGGTCCAGATAGATGCAAAGGGCACGAACTGGACACAGCAACGACAAGGCCGGGTCTTCCTCTGAAGGGAGCGCTTGCAGATTCACCAACCGATCCCGGAAGGGAGTGGTGGGAACTTTGGACACGTAACCGGGCCAGGGTCTCAAGATCACGTGAGTGTGCCGGCCTGAACTCCAGGCATTCGTTGGTGACAGAGAGCACCTGCAGGTCCCCCACCCTCTTGATAGAAGTTAGTGCCACCAGGAGGGCCGTCTTCAGGGACAAAGTGCTGAGCCTGGCCTGCTCCAGGGGCTCAAAGGGGGCCCTCTGTAAGGCAGGTAGGACCACAGAGAGATCCCAAGAGGGAATCAGGCACGGTCAAGGGGGATTCAATCTCCTCACACCTTTGAGGAACCTGGTGATCAGGTCATGCTGTCGAGAGGGTCTCCCATCCAGTGTATCGTGATATGCTGCAATTGCAGCCATGTACACCTTAAGGGTAGAGAGGGAGACAGCCATCTCTCCAGCCCCTCTTGTAGAAAGGACAACACAGACCCGACCGTGCATCTCTGTGGATCTTCCCTGCGGGAAGATCACCAATTCACGAAGAGATACCACTTCAGAGTGTACAGCCAGGGAAGTTGAGATTGCTCTATGACCTACATTACCTGTAGAAGGTGTAGACATTATTTTGGGAAATGATTTGGCTGGAGGATGTGTGTGGTGTAGTGTCCCACCACCTCCTGTTGTCAAAATTATCCCATTTCTCTCAACTGAGTCTGATAAATGTGTGCAAGACTTTCCAGACATGTTTGTATCTTGCGCTGTAACTCATGCCATGAGCTATGCGGGAGACGCAAATTTAAATGAGCTAGAAAAATCTCTTGTTAAACCGGCGAGTAAGCCCGCTCGTCCTCCGTCGATCTCCCATAGTGAGCTAATTTCAGGTAAGGAACAAGATGCAGGTTTGGCAAAGTTGTTTGCTGAAATTAGGCAAAACAAAGATCTAGATAGTGTTGCTAGTGGCTATTTCATGCATGATGAAGTGTTGGTTAATTGATGGTCATCATGTAATGACAATGCCGTGGGCTAACCCATGTTTCAGATAGTCATACCAGCTGACTTGCATGACTTGGTAATACAAACCGCTCATGGTGATGTAGCCAGACAATTAGGGGTTAAGAAAACCTATGATAGAGTGATGCGCTATTTCTTTTGGCCTCGCTTAAAGAGAGATGTGGCTAGTTTTCTCAAAACATGTCATTCCTGTCAACTAACTGGCAAACCTAATCAGGTCATAGCACCTGCACCATTATATCCTATTCCCACTGTGAGCAATCCTTTTGAACTTTTGATTATTGATTGCGTTGGTCCACTGAGTCCATTTTCCATGTACCTTTTGACTCTCAGGCAACAAGTTGTCCAGCTGCGTATCTGTTGCGATCGACTAACACCAAGTCAGTCGTGAAAGCGTTAACCCAATTCATTTAAATCTTTGGTATTCCAAAAACTATCCAAAGTGATAGGGGGTCTAATTTCACATCTAAAATGTTCACTCAAATATTTCAGCAGTTTCTCGTTAATCATCAGAAGAGTAGTGCGTATCATTCAGAATCAAGGAGCCCTTTGACATTTTCACCAAACCCTGAAGCAGTTATTCTTCTTATTGCACTGAGCTTAACAAAGACTGGGAAGAGGGATGTCCATGGTTAATATTAGCTGCACGAGAAATTACCCAGGAGAGCAAAGGCTTTAGCCCAATGACTTGGTGGTTGGGTATAAGGAGAGATGTCTGTTGGCTGCTCTGCAAGATGACTTAGTAAAACCCAAATTGCCTGTGAACCTGTTGGAATATGTTTCAACGCAAGTTACTTTTAGCAGGTAGGATGGCCAGTAAAAATTGGAGCAAGGCCCAATCAAAAATGAAAGCCTGGTTTGATCGTAGGGCTGAGTGCAGGGAATTAAGCCCTGGGGATCAAGTGCTTGTGTTGCTCCCTTGTACAGGTTCACCCTTTTTAGCAAATTTTAGGGGTCCGTATAACATTGTTCGTCAGGTTCGGACCCCTGACCATAAAATGTCTTCACAACTCTGTCACATAAATCTGTTGAAGCCTTATTACAGCCGTGTGTCCAGGTCAGATGCCACTGTCCATAGTACTGAAGTGAAGTCTGCTGCATTGGTCACAGGATTTGAGTCCATCTCTTTCTCACCTATGGTGGCAGCTTGTGTTGAGGAGGAGAATGTTCCCGATAACTGTGTTCAACCTCGGCTTCATAATTCAGAGAAAATGGCAGAGTTGGAAAATATATTTGGGCATTTGCTGAAGGAAAATTGCATTCAATTAAAGTCTCTTATGTCTGAGTTTCCATCACTATTTTCAGATACGCCCTCGCGTACTGTTTTGATAGAGCATGACATAGATGCGGGAAATTCTCATTTTATCGTGTATCCCCTGAAAAGCAAAACATTTTGGAAGCTGAGGTTAAATATCTTTTAGATAATGGTTTAGAAAAAATGTCTTACTCGAGCTGGGCATCACCTTGTCTTTTAGTCACTAAGCCTGATAAAACTTTTAGGTTTTGTACAGACTACAGAAAGGTGAATAATATTACAAAGCCTGATTCATTCCTGCTTCCATGCATGGAAGATTGTGTGGATAACATGAGTTCGGCTAGGTTTGTAACAAAAATCATTCTCTTCAAAGGGTATTGTTGGGCCTCATGTGCTCAGATAGGAGACAAAGGCAGGCCTACCTACAGTCATAAAGCCTGCATGAGGCCTGTAGGAACACTCAAAGCCTGATAACACAGAATCAGCCACCAAAATCAAACAAAGGTAGTCCAAACAGACTACAGATCCCATAAAGCCTTGCTCACTTTACACCTTGGAGTGAAATTCAGAAGGATCAAACTCTCAACTCCTATTGGATGAAACGCATGACAGAACGCGTCACTCAACCATGATGTCATCGAGAGTATAAAACTCCAGAGATTCCTCCTAAGCTCGCTTCCAGTGACAGTATTCACCACATCTAGTTGCAGCCCTATTGCTCCCAGGTGTAGCCTCGTTGCCCAAGGAAGTAATGTATGTACCTGAACTTTGATCAGACAATCTCCATCTTGCTGGACGAGCCGAGATTCTCCATGTTCCACCTAGCACGCTAACGGATTAGAAGGAGACAGCTGAGCAATCTGTGTCTCACCCTTTTGCCTGCAGAAGTGAAGAAAGAAGATCTCTCTTCCATCTTCAACCGAGTCGACTTCTCTGATATCTCCGCCAACCTGCCAAGAATCAGCCGCCGTACCGCTCACCGACAAAGAGAGGAAACTGCCTCCCATCATCACCTGAGCTTCGAGGAACAAAGTCGGAGTCAAACGACGGACGAACACAAATTCTACCTGCGTCCTCATGCGACTCAAGTAAGAGGTTTACATCTGGGCAGAGATAGATTATTATAGTGTGTTATTCTTGTGTATCTAGGTTATTGCTTGTACAGTTTACGTACCGCCAAGTCCGCTCATTGCTGCTAATAATACTCAAGGTATTACTGTAACTTACTGTTACCACAAATGAGACTTGCTGTGGTGTCGTCCAACCACGTTGGGCTCTCTGTACATTTCCAAAATCGCGGGTAAGACCGGCACACTGAGTTTATCCATTAAAGAACCAACGACCATGGTGGACAGATTACGAGCCGTTCACCGCGTGTCTGAGTGATAAAACTAACGGTTGCCATCTCTCTCACGATCGCTAAAACAGGCTTCGGTGCCGTAACCCTGTTCTCTCTCTCTCGTACTAAACGCACACACAACCCCTCACAAACATAGCCACTCACACATTTGGCGAACAGATAACTTGGTGATAGAGCCCAGCTTTGTCCCTAAGTTATCGTACCAGCGGAGACGTGTTAAGCGGGCAGACGCCATTAACCAGTCTCTCCGCCCACATTCGCAGCCACATTCTCTGGCTGGAAACCTCGCGTGATACACTCTCCACAAGAGCCACGTCTGCCATTTTGTGCACTCCTCTCCTTACACACACACACACACACACACACACACCCATTCACACACACACACCTACCCTCCTCTCATGTATTATAGGCTTATCTGTTACCATCTAATCATGTTACTGTTTAGTTTGTCGTTGGAAGTTGGAAGTTTATCAACTGCATTGTATTGATTATTAATTGATGCTGTGGATTGGCGAGCATTTAGAGTGGACTGTGACTTTTTTATGGGATAAGTAGCCTTATTGAATGAATTAAAAGTTTTTTTTATAAATGAAGTGTTTTTTTTTTTTTTTTTGGTAGGTATCCAAGGTCACAGAGTCCCTCTTTGAGGAGCCTCTGTTTTAATGGGGGAGGTGTTACAGCCCTGGGTGTTAGTGCTATTTTGTCCACCAGATGGCATTGTCTCTTTCTCTGTTTTATAGGGCAGAGTCCCGGAACTGGTGTGGCAGGTTACCTGTGATTGAGTTTGGGACTGAATTGCTCATAAAATGGCCCTTCTCCCCAGTGTGTTGGCCTTTCCTCTCACCAGCACCTGGATCTGATTTTTGTGTTCTTTTTGGATTGTTCATTTTATTTATTTTTTCTAATTACTAAACATTTATATTTTTGTTTAAATCATATCCACATGTGGCCTCCCCTTAATGTTACTCTGCCTTGAGCCAGGTGGTTTGTAACAAATGTAATATAGTTATATTTAAAAATGGGTGTTTCATTTAGTTTTGATGCACTTCTGGTTTAACCTCCACACCCATCCGGTTCTTACTTACATTTACATTTATATAGCGCTTTTCTAGGCACTTAAAGTGCTTTACATAGTATTGGGGAAATCTCCAGCTCCTTGATTTTTGGGGGATCTAAACACTTTAATTTCCATTATGTTAGGGTTAGGATTAGGTCCATTTATGTCTGTTCCAGGCATCTGTGGAATATTTTTATCAAGTTAAATATAAATTCATCAAGCATAATCAATGTAAATATAGCCATATTTTTCTACAGTTATTTCTGATGATCAAGCATGGATTTTACTGTGTGTGTGTGTAGAGGCCTGTGGGAAGGAGGCCCCTCAAAATGGAATGTGTGATCACATATGGTACTCATATATAACTTGAGTCTCATGTTTTGACACAAGAGAAAATATAGGATAAGGTCCCGTAAAGAGGTTCCAGATGGAGAGGGGCCTCTTAAATAGTTTCATGTTCTCTAACAGACTGAAGACACAGAACAAAATGTATGGGGTGTACTGGTCATGCCCTAGGTGAATATGTGTATATAGGCATGTTTGAATATAGAAAGTTAGTTGTGCTGGGAGCAACTCAGATTTTTTATCTCTGATAATAAAGTCTATCTTCTGGCATCAAATCCCCAAGACTTCAAGAGTGATGTTTCACAGAATGGCAGAAGCCACAACAAATTGGTGCCCAACGTGGGGCAGGAAAGGAGCAGTAGTGGGTCTTCCACAGCAGGCTGGCTTGACAAACAAGATAAAATAGGCAGCCACTTGAAAGGTTAGCATTCTTTGCTTATAATTAGTTTGTGTTGCTTGCCAGAGTTTGCCCGTGGTGGTAATGACACTCAAAAAGCTCCTCCAAATTTAAAGAGCAAAAAAGACTAAAAGTGTTTTGATTCCAGAAGAAATAATTGCATGCAATGATGTTTTTTTTTTTTTTATATACTGTTAAGAGGGCCTTGACGTATAGCAGTAAATGTAAGCAGGTAAAGTATAAGAAAAAAGTATAAGGAAAAGTATAAGGAAAAAGGCAAAAGCCCTGCGTGCAACGCTGTGTTGTGTTGAGGAAGTGAATCACAGAGTTTTGACTGGGTAGGCAAAATGCTGCAGGGCATTGCTTTTCACTGTGTCGAGGAAGTGTATCAGTGAGAGCAGAACTGACACGCTCTGTTATGTTGAGGAAGTGAATCACAGAGGCCAAAATGGTAGGAAAAAAGCCTACTAAATATGCTTTTTCGTTGTGTGGAGGAAGTGAATCGTTTGTATAGTGAAGTTAAAACCAATGATAAAATGAAGGGCTGTTTGGTAGGTCACCTAAGAGAGGTGGTAGAATAGCTGCGTTTTAGAACTGTATAGTATTTTTTGAGAGCTCTGTGTTTATATAGGCCTTGTGTTTGTAAAAAGTGTGAAAGTTTCTGTGTCTGTGAGAGTGTTTATATCTGTGTTTGAAAGTGTGTGAAGTGTGACTGCAGTGCAATTGTGTATGGAAGTGTATGGCTGAGTATAAATATGAGCCCAGTAGAGGGACTGGACTGTATGATGTGTCCTTAAAATAAAAGGAACACAGAGTGTATCTTATAGGAGTCCTATAAATAAGAAGACAAGTGTGAATTTGAATGAAATATGAGCCCTAAAAATACTTTTTTTTTTTTTTTTTTAAATGGACACGATGAATGGAGTAAATGTTGTCTAATAAAGAAGGATTGTCTTTTATATGTTGAATGAATGTTGGGAATGAAAGCCTGTCTCTTGTGAAAATTTGGAAAGAAATTTCCTTTGTTAACAAAATGTTCCAAGATATTGGCTTTGTAGGTTGTTTGGCCATTCTTTAAATTGTAGAATTTGTGAGACTCAGACTTTGCTGCATAACTAATGGGGAGTATGCATGTAATTTACAGAAAATAAAATCTATTTAGGCCTATTTTCAACCTTCCATCAATATATGAGACAGAACAGATCTGATGATTAGAGGCAAATAGGGCAGTTAAATATTATTCTGGTTGTATAGTGGAGTTAAAACCAATGATTATATATATATATATATATATGGAAGGGTAAATATAATACAGTATAAACTGACAATAGGAAAAAGAATAAAAATGGTGAGACAACACATCTGTAAAACAAAATGTGCATGAAAGCAAAAAGTTAACTTTTTGCTGGCTGGACAAAATGTAGTCTTGGGCTGTTCTTTTCATGCCATGAAGGAAGCCTGATGTAAGATTAAGTAAACTGAGAAAGAGCAGCAGCTGGACGTGTGCCAAATCATAACTCCTAAACAAGACTGTAGCATAGAAATTTACTTGACTTCATGCAGATAATGTATACATAAAAATTGTATAACTGTGCTTAGAGTTAAAGTTCATATCACAGTGACAAAGAAGAATATTAAAATGATAAAGAACTATAAAGTGATTGAATTCCATTTGGGAAATCACATTATCTGGACAAACAATAAAGCTTTGAGTCCAGTGTATTGCATTAAACTAAATTCAACTAAGTAATTGGATTTTAAACAAAGGTTATATTTAAGATAAGTGTTGTTATTTTACATAAGGTATAATTATTGCAAAAACTCCAGCGGAAATACTAAAATCTAGATATCCACTGTGTAAATAATTGATTGATAAAATCTCAAAGAAATGAGAAAGCGAAATAAATAAAGGGACTTGTATGAACGTTGTGTATTAAAAAAGTGAAGGTGAAAGAAATTAGAAAAATTGTTTCAAGATATTGGCGTTGCAGATTATTCTAGAAGCAAATAAATTAAAGTAGTAAGATATACGTTTATCCTCTAAATGTAATGATTTATCTAAATGAATGGTGATAAAATAATTTTTCATTCTTTATATGCCAAGTAAAAATAACAGTGAAAGAAATAAGAAAAACCAGCTGTTATTGTGATTTGGCACTATTTGGATACGGAGTGATCCTAAAAGTAAATTGACAACATGTAGAAAATGTGGACATGTATGTTCTATAATAATTAATACAATTAAAGTGCAGGTTATAAAAGAAGATAAGAAAAATTGGTTATAAATAAATAAAAAATAACTTAATTTCTTTAGGAAGATCATATTAACTGAACAAATAAAACTGTCCAAAAATAAAAATTGTCACAAATATTGATACAGTGATAAATTTTTCCTAAAGATAGGGTTTGTTGTATTATAAGAAAAATCATGGAAGCCACTTCGGTGGACATATAAGGATTAAAATATCCATTGTGTAAAGTCCTTATAGATGAGCTTTCAAGCAAATGGCAAAAAAGAAACAAAGATATGATGACAAAATGGCCAGAGGAAGGGACATTTGATGTAGCGTTGTGCGAGTAAATAGAAACTTTGATAAAAAATTATAAAACTAAAGATAAGAGTAAAAAAAGGAAAAACAGAGAAACAAAAAGGAAAAATAGAAAAGTGCTAGCACTGAAAGGAGAAAATTCACAGAAAAATATAAGACAGGCAAAACAAATACTGAAGGAGAGGTCCTTGTCAAATCACCACCATATGTGCCCTCAGAAGGTCAGTTCCCAATACTCAAGGGAACTGTAGAAGTTTTAGGATAAATGCAGACACAGATAAATTGGTGAGAAATAGAAGTAGACTGTTAGACAGTAGGGAGAGAAAAAGTGAAAAAGAGTGTTAATGTGTTAGGGAGAGATACATTATGTAAATTGGGAATGTTTTTGGGAATTGCAATAATGATAGGAGGGCTATTGTTTTGTTGTGTACTTCCTTTATTGAGGTCACTAGTTATCAAAGCCACGGTTAAGCAAATGGAAATGTAAGATGTCAAGAAAATGAGGAAGAGAAATTAAAAACAAGGGTGAAAATGACTAATAAGAAAATTATATTTTGTAACTTGAGTATGAAAAGTAAACCATAAATGTGAAAACTTTGTGTCTGTTTTATGTTCTGTCTGGTCCAGTTTATGAGAGAATACAATTTTTAACAATATTAAATTAAACACTATAAAGTCTTGATATCTAAATGTAAGAACCCATGATTATTTGTTTTGTTTTTGATTTTCTATGTGTTTAAATATGTCTGGAGAACAAATTTACATATGAGTTGCAACTTTATCAGTGTAAACTTGATCAACCAACAAAACTAAGATAGGTAGACTTTATTATTTTTGTTAGGGACTGTCTGGTGAAGAGATTGAGCGAGACCTGTTAGAGCCCTGAATAAACAAAGACCTATGACCCCATGCTCTGTAAGGAGAGTGAGCAGGAGGGGTTATACCCCTTTACTCTCTAAGGATGGCGTCTGCAGGCTTTGAATGGGAGAATTCATCTCTCTTGGTGTCTCCACACAGACAGGGGCGCCCCGAATTTAGAAAAAATATATAGCAGATTGTTTTAGTTAAGATTAGATATTGTTTCTTTTATTTTCTTGTTTTATATACACAGTGTAGGCATTGGTTGATCATGGGTACACTGAGAAGATGCCTTTGAGACTGAAATTTAAGGAAAGAACATTAAGAATAATTTGGATCATTTCATGTTCTCTGTTTTTTCAATTTGCTGTAGTTGTGCTCTTAATATCTGTTCTCATGATCTTTATGTGTGACAACCTTACCAACATTGTGATGCTTATTCTTTGGTTTGTTCTGTGACCAATCATGCCAGATAAAATGGAAAATAAAGTCCCAACCTCCAATAAGGAGGCAGAACTAAGCAAATGTTGTAAACAGTTTTGCTCAGATGCTCTGATATCTAAAAAAAAAAAAATAAAAAATAGAATTTTTCTTCTTTTGGAAGTACATAAAATGGAAAATGTTATTCGCGCTAGAAGTTCTGATTTGAATATTTAAGAAATATTTTGGACCTACTTGATTGTAAAAATTATTGATAATGCTAAGGAAAAAATTGGTAAATGGTAGTAAGTGAAACCCATGAAGAAACATTAATATTAAACAGAACATCATAAATAACTTCATACTCATGCATCTAGTCTTTGATACTAACTATGTTTTATTTCTTTTATCACTATTATGTGTATGTTGTTTCATTAACTCAATCTGGAACCAGTCTCTCATCATTGCAGATGGCTAGGCCAGATGATTTATTAAGATTGATAATATTGCAGGAGGTCAGGAAAAAAAAGACTGAGAATGATGTGGGCTTTTATACAATTGATCCTCCTGCTCACATGACTGCTGGTAATCATTACTGATTTAACATTTCAAATGTGGATTCAAATCTCTCTGGATAAGTTGATTTCAGTCTTATACCATCAATGGGATGTATAATTTACCAGTTTCCTATCTGTCACTCACTCGACATTGTGTCGATGTAGTGACACTAGGGGTCACTCTTGGGAGCCCGAGACACCTCTGGTCTTTGATAAAAAGCCAATGAAAATTGGCGAGTGGTATTTGCATGCCACTCCCCCGGACATATGCGTATAAAAGGAGCTGGCGTGCAACTACTCATTCAGATTTTCTCTTTGGAGCCAAACGGTCGATGTTTACTGAGCTGACTGTTCATTCACCTCTGCTGGATCTGACGGTGCATTTCAGCGGCTTCTCCCTCCTCTGCACTGGTGCACTGCAGAGAACGCCCCTGGGTGCTTCGGCAGAAAAAAGAGAGTATATTTTCCTAAAAGAGTATTTCTCTAAAAGAGCGGTACATATGGAATGTCTTTTTAAAGACGCATCTTTTTAAAGATGACTTTCCGTTTGTGTGTTATTCCTGGTTGCGGTCGTTACCTCTTAACTTCAGACGGTCACGATCGCTGTCTTTCATGTCTGGGCGCGACCCATGCGGAGACAGCATTCATGAATGGTTCATGTACTCACTGCAAGAACATGACCATGGTAACGTTGCAGTCGCGGCTTGCTTTCATAAGAAAGCAAGCCACCCCAGCGGCTCCCCGCCTCGGTCATTCTACCTACGGGTATGAGGCCAGCGCGGCTAGCACTGGGGGCGATTTGGGGACCCCAATGGGACCGCCTCCACCGGGTATCCCTCTGCGGACCTCCCATTCCCCAGCACGCTCGTCTGCCCCGATCGGGCTTTCGGATAAGTCCACTGGCTCGCCTCATGGAGAGTTCGACCTCTTGTTCGGAGCCCGCGAAATTGATGAGCTCTCGAGCGCAGCATCGGAGAGCAGTCTTGTCCAGTCGGACGCAGAAGCCTTAGCTGTGCTCCCCCCTTCGGGGACGATTGCCCAGTCACAGGCTGATGTGGAAATGACGGACGTGCTTTCCCGGGCGGCCACGAGCGTCGGGCTAGAGTGGAACCCTACGCTCTCCACCGAACCCTCGCAGCTCGATGATTGGTTCCTGGGCTCGCGGCGCCGCTCAAAGCAGCCACGCCCCTCTCCAGTGCCTTTCTTCCCGGAAGTGCACGAGGAGCTGACAAAATCGCGGGAGGCACCTTTTACTGCCCGGTCCCGATTTCTCAGCTCCCCCGCCCTCACTACCCTTAATGGCGGGGAGGCCAGGGACTATATGGCGATTCCCCCGGTGGATAAGGCTCTCATGGTGCACCTATGCCCGCAGAGCACCACCACCTGGTGTGGACGGCCAAAGCTCCTGTCCAAGGCCTGTAGGTTCACATTGTCCCTGACGGCCAAAGCCTACAGTGCTGCTGGACAAGCTGCCTCTGCCCTGCACACCATGGCTCTCCTGCAGGTCCACCAAGCCAAGGCGATAAAAGAACTGCACGAGAGTAGTTCCACCCCAGATCTGATGCAGGAACTGTGCTCGGCGACCGACCTCGCTCTCCAGGCAATAAAGGTCACGGCGCGGTTTCTCGGGTGGGCGATGTCCACATTAGTGGTCCAGGAGCAGCACCTTTGGCTCAACCTGGTCAAGATGGGTGAGGCCGACAAGACATGGTTCCTTGCTGCCCCTATGTCCCAGGCTGGCCTATTCTGCGACACTGTCGAGGACTTTGCCTAGGAGTTCTCGACGGTGAAGCAGCAGATGGAGGCTATCCGGCATATCCTGCCCTAGCACGGCTCAAGATCCCGCACCCCGCCTGCTCGTCGCCAAGTGCGTCCCCCTGCGGTGACTGCATCGGCTCCACAGCAGCCCGCCCCTTCGGCCCAGCCCCGGCGTGGAGCCCACCGCAGGAAGCAGACGCCACCCGTCTCACGGCCGGCCGCCAAGAACCCACAAAAGGCTTCAAAGCACCCCTGAGACGGGTGACACGGGGTCAACAAAACCCACTGCCTTGGAGCTGGTAAGAAGACCACTCCGTCCCCCGGTGGAGGGCCAGGAGGAGAATCTTTTGTTGCCTTTTCATTTGATTTCGCCGCATGCCCAAGTGGCTGCAGTAGCCAACAGTTCAGCAAAAGAGTAGTTTCCTCGTTCCCTGGGTCACTTACCCGGTGTGCACAACTGTCATCACGACCACCATCCACCTTTTTATCCTTGCAGGATTGGTGCTCCAGCGGTGGTCCTTGCCAGCTGTGGCACAGATCCGCCCCCGATGTGACAGTCTCCACGGGTTGCGAGGACAGGCCTCTTCCTCCCCCGTCCCAGGTTGTTCCGGGGGTGGTAACAAGGAGCCAGATAAGTGCTTCAATGTCCCTAGACTCAGCACGGCCACGACGTGGTGTGGCACCTCGAGCTCCGCCCCGCCACAAGGTCCCTTGGTCCTCCTCGTGCAGAGCTTGGATGCGTGGCTTGCGCTTTCCAATCCGTCACGATGGCTGATCCGGACTGTCCGACTCAGCTACGTGATTCAGTTTGCCAGGTATCCGCCCAGGTTCAGCAGTATCCACTTCACCTTGGTGAAGGATGAAAACACTTCTACCTTGCGCGTGGAGATCGCCACCCTCCTATGGAAGGGTGCGACAGAACCTGTCCCTCTGGCCGAGATGAAGAAGGGGTTTTACAGCCCCTACTTCATTGTACCGAAAAAAGGCAGTGGGTTGCGGCCACTCATGGACCTGCGAGTACTGAACCGGGCTTTACACAGACTCCCGTTCAAGATGCTGATGCAAAAACACATTCTGGCGAGCGTCCGGCATCAAGATTGGTTCGCAGCGGTAGACATGAAGGACGCGTACTTTTACGTCTCAATTCTACCTCAACACAGTCCCTTCCTGCGGTTTGCATTCGAGGGTCGGGCGTATCAGTACAAGGTCCTCCCTTTCAGTCTGTCCTTGTCCCCTCACGTCTTCACGAAGGTCGCATAGGCAGCTCTTGCCCTGTTAAGGGAGGTGGGCATTCGCATTCTCAACTATCTCGATGATTGGCTAATCCTAGCTCACTCTCGGGACATGTTGTGTGCACACAGGGACTTGGTGCTCTCGCACCTCAGCCGATTAGGGTTTTGGGTCAACTGGGAAAAGAGCAAGCTCCCCCCGGTTCAGAGCATTTCGAATGAGTGCGCACAGTCGGTGCTGTGCCTTCAAACAGAAAACAGCGGTTCCACTGAAACTTTTTCAGAGGCTCCTGGGGCATATGGCATCCTCAGCAGTGGCCACCCCACTCAGGTTGATGCATAGAGACCACTTCAGCACTGGCTTCAGACTCGAGTCTCGAGATGGGCATGGTGGTGCGGGACACATCGCGTGGTCATCACGCCGGTCTGTCACCGCCTCTTCAGCCCTTGGACTGACCTCACATTTCTATGGGCAGGCATTCCCCTAGAGCAGGTCTCCAGGTGCATCGTGCTCTGGTACGCCCTGACCGAGGCACCTCTCAGTATAGACGCGCTGGAACACAGCTGGCCCCCTGACCTGTGCAAATATGCGTTTCCCCCAGTGAGCCTAATTGCACAGACTCTGTGCAAGGTCAGGGAGGATAAGAAGAAGGTCGTGATGGTAGCACCCTACTGGCCCACCCATACGTGGTTCTCGGACCTCACGCTCCTCGCAACAGCCCCCCCCGGTGAATTCCCCTGAGGAAGGACCTTCTTTCTCAGGGACGGGGCACCATCTGGCACCCATGACCAGACCTCTGGAATCTCCATGTTTGGCCCCTGGACGGGACGTGGAAGACCTAAGCGGTTTACCACCAACGGTGGTAGACATTATCACTCAGGCTAGGGCCCCCTCTACGAGGCGCCTGTATGCCTTTAAGTGGCGTCTGTTCGCTAAGTGGTGTTCTTCCTGACGGGAAGACCCCCAGAGATGCACAGTCGGATCGGTGCTTTCCTTCCTGCAAGAGAGGTTGGAAAGGCGGCTGTCCCCTTCTACCTTGATGGTGTACGTTGCCGCTATAGCAACACACCATGACACAGTGGATGGTAAGTCCTTAGGGAAACACGACCTGATCATCAGCCTACCCGTAGATTCATGTAAAGTTGGTGTTTCAAGAGGCATTGAAGGACTTGGTGGACATGATGAATGTGTGACTCAAGTGATGTGAATATCTAAATGTCATCGATGTAGGTTATGACAAATTTTCCCAGCATGTCCCTTAGTACATCATTGATGAGACATTGGAAAACAGAGGGGGTGTTGGCGATTCCATAGGGCATCACGCAGTACTTTAGTTACCAGAGGTGGTGCTAAAAGCGGTCTTCCACTCGTCACCATGTCGAATGCGGACCAGGTTATAAGCACTGCGGAGATCTAGCTTGGTGAACAATTTCTTCTAAGGCAGAAGGTACTATTGGCAGAGGATAGCTGTATTTCACTGTGCATTGGCTGAGCCACCTGTAGTTGATACATGGTCTGAGTCCACCTCCCTTTTCTACAGAGAAGCCACCAGCAGAAGCAGGAGATGTGGATGATCGAATATATCCCTGTTGGAGGGCTTCTCGTATATATTCTTCCATGGCTCTCTGTTTAGACACTGCAAGAGGGTATACTTGACCACAAGGGGGAGTCATTCCAGGAAGAAGTTCAATGGCACAGTCATATGAACGATGCAGAGGTAGACTAGAGGCCTTAGTGTTGGAGAAAACCTCACCTAGATCTTGATATTCGACAGGAAGTTTAAACGTGGTGTGATGCTCTGGACTTTCTATGGTCGTGGTTCCAATAGGGAGCTTGGGCAGTTGAAGACAATGGACATGACAATATGAAGACCAACAGGTGAGTTGGCGATCTGACAAAGAGAGCTGAGGATTATGTAGCTCCATCCAAGGAAAACCCAGAATAACAGGATGGTTCGGAGCGGTGGTGATTAAGAAGGAGATGTGTTCATAATGAAGAGCGCTGACCTTAAGTATGAGGGGTTTAGTGCGATGAGTTATGAAACCATCTCCAATAGGTCCTCCGTCATTGGCCTGAGTACTTTTGGGTTGAGACAATGACTCTGTAGGTATATTTAATTTTTTCAGTCTCATGATCAATGAAGTTACCAGCAGCTCCTGAGTCGATCATTGCTGTTAACACAGAAAACCTATCAGAGTATCGTAGAGTGACAAGTATCATAACATTTCTGTCAACAGTAACTTGAAAAGGACTCACCGGGTTTGAGCGGGCATTGAGACTGCTGTTCATGATTCTGCCGGAGGAAGCACGTAGAGCACAATTTTCAATGAGATGATCTGGTTTACTGCAATAAAAACAACAATGTTTTCTGCGTCTTCTCTTCAGTTAATCGTGCATGTCCGATTTGAATGGGTTCCATGGTTTCGTTGGGAGGTAGTGGTGTTTTTTTGATGATAGGCAAAGGACGATTTAACAGCATAAGATCAAGACGAATGGATAAATCAGTGAGTGAGTCAAGGGAAAGTTGTTCATCTCTGCATGCCAGCTCTGTTAATATCTCTGGGTTTAAACCTCGATGAAATATGGACTTAAGCGCTGTGTCATTAAAACCGCTTCCTGTGGCGATTGTTCTGAACTCCAAGGCATAATCAGACACACAGTGATTTACTTGAGTGAGGTCTAAGAGTTTATCTCCCATTTCTCAGGTGAATGATCAAACACACGTTTAAATAGTTCAGTGAAGTGCTGATACGAGGAAACAGATTCTCCTCCTTTTTCCCCATATGGCAGATGCCCACAGTAATGCCTTCCCAGTGAGTAGATTCATAAAACGTGCAATCTTGTTAGGTTCAGACATTCCTTCTTGACTGGAGAAATACAAGGAGCATTGTAGTAAAAAGCATTTGCACTGAGAAACGTCACCTGAGAATTTGTCGAGCATGGGCATCGTTGGGTTATTAGCGATGATCCGTGTGGGTGGAGGTAATGCAGAGATAGTTTGTATGAGGAGATCGACCTTGGCATTGAAATCAGTAAGGTGTTTTTGTTGTTGTTCCATTAACTGTCCATGATAAGTGAAGGCTAGTTTCCACTCCATGTTGCCTGCTGCATCCATGAGAATCGGCGAAGTATTCTGTCAGATATATCACCAGGAGAGTAGGATGCAAGTGTAGTAGGACAGTTTTAATGAAGTTAAGGCAATAATCCAATACAGACGATAGACAAAATCCAATAGTGAGTACAGGCAGAAGGTCAGGTGATCAGCAAACAGAGGTAAACAGGCTAGAAGCAAACTCATGGTCAATAAACAGGCAAACGTATAACAACTGAGAATCAGGCAGAAATAAGAACGCTTGGTAATGTCAAACACTAAGGAATAGAGCATATACTTCGCAAGGACTGAATGTGACAAAGTTTCTTATAAAGGATGCAGTGATTTCTGTAGTGACGATGTGCAGGTGAGGCTGATCAGAACTCTGGTGATTGAGATTGAGGTGGTGCATGGGAATTTGAGTCCGGGGTGGCCATATTTGAATGCTGCTGTGACTGCTGGGAATCTGAGTTCATGACACTAATCATAACCTATTTGTTAGTTGAGGATGTAAGGTCATATTTGTTCTTCAGCCAGATCTTAAGAAGGAATTTATTGCCAGACCATATAGTTTTAATGTTGGGTTTGAGTCCACCTTAGTCAAGTCTGAGTCAAGTCTGAGTCTTTAAACAATCAAGTCCGAGTTGAGTCTGAGTCCAAAAGGGGCCTAGTCGGACTCAAGACCAAGTCCATAACAGTCCGAGTCAAGTCCGAATGAATCTGTTCATGAATCTGAATTAAATTTGTAACCGTAAACTCAACATTAATATTTTAAGCTTATTTTAAACTTCTCAACTAAGAAAACAGTTTGTCAATATAAACAGGGGCGTAGCTACGTGGTGGCCATGGGTGGCCAGTGCCACCCCTGATTGAAGCTTGGCCACCTCTCTGGCCACCCCTGTTGTGCAAAGCACTTTTGACAACACAGGTGACTTTTTTCTCCACTCTATGACGCAAACAGTCTGCACTATTCAAGCTGAACATCTGCGAACCGCCCACATGGCACAAACCTCTGTGTGTAGAGGTGTGACGTCATATAACGACCGTTGCAGTGTATGGGATCAAAATCCCGCCAAATATATTGTGGTCACAGATCCAAAAATAATAAGCATGAATCAAAATAATAAGCGTGAATCAAAAAATAATAAGCACAGATAAAAGAATAATAAGCGCAAAAATAAATAAAAAGCGCAGATCAAAATAATAAGCACAGATCAAATAATAACAAGCACGAATCCATCATGAAAACATTTAAAATATGCTGAAAAAAAAAATGTAAGCAAAGTCATCGAATTGCAAACAAAATCATGCTTTCCTTGACTATATTAGTGTTTTTTTGTGCTCTCTGACAATTTTGCTCATATATATAAAAAAATTTGTATGCTTACACTGTATTTTTCTTTGCTTTTGTTTCCAAGTTCTGTGCTTGATTTTCCAAAACTTATGAGAAGAGTTTCGTGTAAATCAGGGGGCATTTTGCGTCCCCATTGGTCCACTGGTTCTTGATCGACAGCTTCTCCTCTAGCCAATCATTCGAAGAGGGGAGGTGATGTCACTCCAATGCAACTCAGTTGGCTGCTGCTCAATATTATATTATTTCAAATCAAATCAAATCACTTTATTGTCACACAGCCATATACACAAGTGCAATGGTGTGTGAAATTCTTGGGTGCAGTTCCGATCAACATAGCAGTCGTGACAGTGATGAGACATATACCAATTTACAATAACATCAAATTAACACAACACAATTTAAACATCTGTTATACACATAATTACACTCAACAATATACAAATAATAACATACACTGTACAGTATACAATACGCTGTTTTTTTTTTTTTTTTTTTTTTTACTATATAGATACACATTATTCAATAAAAGTTAAAAATAAAAATATATTAAAAAAGTATATATATATATATATATATATATATATATATATAGAATGTACAGTATTGTACTGTATTGACATTCAGGCTGTCGGTTGATAGACAGTTGTTAAGAGAGAACATAATATAATAATAATAATATAATTTATGACAGTCCGGTGTGAGATATAAGAGTAAGGGTAATAAAGTGCAGTGCTGATGTATTTTGATCGTGGGAGATCAAGAGTTCAGAAGTCTGCTTGCTTGGGGTAAGAAGCTATCATGGAGTCGGCTGGTGCGGGTCCTGATGCTGCGATACCGCCTACCTGATGGTAGCAGTGAGAACAGCCCATGGCTCGGGTGGCTGGAGTCTCTGATGATCCTCCGAGCTTTTTTCACACACCGCCTTGTATATATTTCCTGGAGGGAGGGAAGCTCACCTTCGATGATGTGTCTGGCAGTTCGCACCACCCTTTGCAGTGCTTTGCGGTTATGGGTGGTGCTATTGCCGTACCAGGCGGAGATACAGCCAGTCAGGATGCTCTCTACAGTGCAGGTGTAGAACCGTGTGAGGATGTGGCGGTTCATTCCAAACTTCCTCAGCCGTCTCAGGAAGAAGAGGCGCTGATGAGCCTTCTTCACAACGACTTCAGTGTGGACGGACCATGTGAGTTCCTCAGTGATGTGGACACCCAGGAACTTGAAGCTGCTGACTCTCTCCACTGGTGCTCCATTGATGGTGATGGGACTGTGTTCTCTGTCTTTTCTTCTGAAGTCCACCACAAGCTCCTTTGTCTTACTGACGTTGAGGGAGAGGTTGTGCTCCTGACACCAGTGTGTCAGAGTGTGCACCTCCTCTCTGTAGGCTGTTTCATCATTGTCAGTGATCAGACCTACCACCGTCGTGTCATCAGCAAACTTAATGATGGCATTGGAGCTATGTGTTGCCACACAGTCATGTGTGTACAAGGAATACAGTAGTGGGCTGAGAACACAGCCCTGCGGGGCTCCAGTGTTGAGGGTTAGTGATGAGGAGATGTTGCTGCCTATTCTAACCACCTGGCATCTGCTTGACAGGAAGTCCAGGATCCAGCTGCACAGCGAGCTGTTTAAGCCCAGAGCCCGGAGTTTCTCATCTAGCTTGGAGGGCACTATGATGTTGAATGCTGAGCTGTAGTCTACAAAAAGCATTCTCACATAAGTGTTCTTTTTTTCCAGGTGGGAGAGAGCAATGTGTATTGTAGATGCAATGGCATCATCAGTGGAGCGGTTGTTGCGGTAAGCAAACTGCAGCGGGTCAAGAGAGAGTGGCAATACAGAGCAGATGTAATCTCTGATTAGTCTCTCAAAACATTTGCTGATGATGGGGGTCAGAGCAACAGGACGCCAGTCATTTAAACAAGTTATTTTTGATTGTTTTGGTACAGGCACAATGGTGGATGTTTTAAAGCATGTGGGGACTACAGACAAAAAGAGGGAAAGGTTGAAAATATCCGTAAAAACACCAGCCAGCTGGTTCGCGCACGCTCTGATGACGCGGCCTGGAATGCCGTCTGGGCCCGCGGCTTTGCGGATATTCACCCGTTGGAAGGATCGGGTTACATCCGCTACAGAGACGGAGAGTGAACTAACCTCTGTAGCTTCAGCCGCGAGAGCTCTCTCCACGAGGGCGGTGTTATTTCCCTCGAAACGAGCATAAAAAGTATTTAGCTCATCCGGTAGAGAGGCAGCGGTGTTCATGGCGGAGTTTTTATTCCCTTTAATGTCCGTGATGATGTTAATTCCCTGCCACATGCTTCTAGAGTTGGTGGTGTTAAACTGTCCTTCAATCTTGCTCCTGTACTGGCGTTTTGCTGTTTTGATAGTTTTTCGGAGGGCATAACTGGCTTGTTTATGCTCCTCCGCATTCCCGGAATTAAAAGCAGAGGTCCGCACATTAAGTGCCACGCGAACATCGCTATTGATCCATGGCTTCTGATTCGGATAGATTCGTACAGTTCTGGTCGGAATCACTTCCTCTACACACGTTCTGATGAAACACATTACGCTATCAGCGTAAAGCTCGATGTCGTCATCAGAGGCGGAGAGGAACATCTCCCAGTCCATGTGATTAAAACAGTCTTGTAGCATAGAGTCTGATTGGTCTGACCAGCACTGGATCGTTCTGAGGGTGGGTGCTTCCTGTTTCAATTTCTGCCTGTAAGCGGGCAGAAGCAGAATGGAAGAGTGGTCCGATTTGCCAAATGGTGGGCGGGGGAGGGATTTGTAGCCATCCCGGAAAGGATCCCCTCATGTGTTGAAACTAATGTGCTGGTGATATTTTGGTGCGACTGATTTTAAACTGACTTTATTAAAGTCCCCGGTCACAATGAACGCAGCCTCAGGGTGCGCGGTTTCCTGCTCACTTATAATCCCATACAGTTCCTTGAGTGCCCGGTCTGTGTCGGCTTGTGGGGGGATGTACACAGCTGTGATAATGACCGCTGTGAATTCCCTCGGTAGCCAGAATGGTCGACACAGAAGCATAAAAAATTCCAGATCAGGAGAACAGAAAGACTTGATGGAATGTACGTTCCTCTGATCACACCAGGATTTGTTGATCATAAAACATACACCACCTCCTCTAGTTTTACCTGAGAGGTCTTTCGCTCTGTCCGCTCGGTGCACGGAGAACCCCGCGGGTTCAATGGCTGAGTCTGGAATCTCCGCAGACATCCAAGTTTCTGTTAGGCAGATAATGCAGCAGTCCCTCGTCTCTCGTTGGAAAGGGATCTGCGCTTTCAGCTCGCAGAGCTTGTTATCCAGAGACTGAACATTTGCCAGTAGAATAGTGGGTAGCAGGGGTCGATTTGCGCGGCATCTTACTCTGATGAGAATGCCGGCTCTGTTTCCCCTTTTTCTCCTGCGTTTCCGCGGCCGTGCTGCCCAGACAAAGGGCTCTGCTTGCGTGCTTGTAAACAGCGGGTCGGCATTCAGGAATGTGAAGTCCAGTTTTCGGTGTGAGATCGCTGAACCAATGTCCAAATGTGTTTGTCTGTCATAGACAATAAGGCAGACAACATCCAAGACAAAAAAACATAAGAATTGTGAACAAAACAAACAAAACATTGCTATGTTGTGTCGGAGCTCGCAACGCAGCAACCATACTCGGCGCCATCTTGAGTCCTAGTGGTTTTGGTTGAAAGATACGCTGCTTGTGTCTGTTTTGAGTATTTTATGCCAGCTCTAGGAAACAATGTGTTGTCCGAGTAGGCCATTATCATAGTCTGTTAACATTGAGTCAGCTGAATTTTGTTAGCAGAGTCTTTAGTTTAGGCATTATTTAGGACTCCCTTGTTTGAAGTTTATTGGCTGTATATCTAAAAAAACAATAATAATAAAAAAATTAAAAAAAAAAACAAGGCTGGGTTGGTGTGGATGTTTGATGCATGTTTTTACTAGCTGTACCATTGTAGTCACGAATTCAGAACCCAACTTGATCCGCTTTTTCACGAAATAAAATCCAGATCCCAACACCAAGGCCTAATACAATACTGATGAATATAAAAATGCTTACATTATGTGAATCAAGAACGTCCAACGTCAAGCCAACTTTATTGCATTATTTATTGACATGGGGACGCTTGGTCACTTGTTTCTGATTTCACCGCAGTATCGTGGAAAAAGAAACTACATGTAGCCATGCCAACGATGCCAACGTAGGATCAGTACATAACGGCACATTCAGCAACATAGAAAAGCTGATCATGTTGGGTTCTGAACTCGTGACTACATTGTTACAGCTAGTAAAAACATGCATCAAACATCCACACCAACCCAGCCTTGTTTTTTTTAGATATAAATAAATAAATAAATAAATACTTTTTTCCTTCTTTGTATGGCATTGGAAATAAATTGATAACTTAAAATTCCTTGTGTACATTTGTGGTCTATAAATTCTGTAGAATTTTACAGAATTTCTGTCTGTAGAATTTGATTTTGGTACAGAATATCACAATCAGTAGTGAATTTTTTTGGCCACCCCAAATCACTGGGTCTTACCTGGCCACCCCTGAAAAAGTTCTGGCTACGCCCCTGGTCCACCATATCGGTAACTGGTGAATTTTCCCCCTCTAAAATCGGTATCATATCAGTCTCAAAAATCCCATACCTTTGTATTTGTGCAAGGCCATATCGCTATTTTAATCTTATTTAAATCCATCATGCAGCCTTGAAGGTTGTATCATACAGATGTCTCAGAGATCATAGTTACAAATTTTAGTGTTTTGATTTACCCTTCATCAAATAAGTGCTGCTTTCTCAACTGTCACGTCCATAACGATGGGCTTTCCTCATTTATGTGGGAAAAAAACAGTTAATAAAAAATAATTACTGCATGTTCTTAGGAGTGTCAACCCTTCTAAATTATGTGGCTGGTGTAATTTCTGGATTGTGCATTTCAATTCACAAAGTTTTTACTCATGTCCACTTTCATCATGTCTATATCGCAAGTTTATTTCCCTCCCATAAGGCCAAGGTTTTCGACTGGTGGTAACGTAGTCATTAGGAAATGGGGAAATGTTCACTGGTTCATGTGTGCTGTGCACCAGCCCCCCAAATTTTTCGTGGTGCCCTTTCCTTCTGGGGGGCCCACGGGGATGATCTGTGTCATGGTGCCACATCTCGGACCCCGCAGACCCCCGCCATGGGCATTTAAAGAAATCCCCCCGAATGAGCATTTCCCCTGCAGTTCGGCCTTGACCCACGTGGTGGCAGCCTCACGTCCCACCTCTGGATTAAATGAATGGGTGCCTTCGCCATTCATACTGATGGCAGGTGGGCACATCTCGGGGCAGTGCGGTCTCATGTGCAATTTGTCACACTGTGTTCGTTTAATAGGGGAATGGGACTCAATCCCCCCACAGACCCCCAAAGATCACCGGACCACCTGGGTGGGGGCCGGACCGTCCACAGACCCACTGTCTGTCCCCTAACCAACTATTTTGCCCAAGTTGACCAATGAGACTCCTGGACCACCCAGAAGGGGCGGGGCTGTCCACAGACCCACTATCTGCCCCCTAATCAACTATTTTGCCCAAGTTGACCAATGAGGTCCCCGGACCACCCGGAGGGGGCGGTTCACAGACCCACTATCTTCCCCCTAACCAACTACTTTGCCAAAGTTGACCAATGAGACCCCCAGACCACCCGGAGGGGGCAGGGCTTTCCACAGACCCACTATCTGCCCCCTAACCAACTATTTTGCCCACTTTGACCCGAAAGACCTAGGTCTGTTAACCACCAACATAATAAATGTCCATTTCCAATTTATTGCATAGGTCTCTTTAGTTTATGTCCACCAACATACTAAATGTCCATTTCCAATTTATTGTATACGTGTATTAATCCTAAATGTCCATTTCCAATTTATTGCATAGGTCTCTTTACCCTGTGTCCACCAACATACTAAATGTCCATTTACAATTTATTGTATAGGTGTATTAACCCTAAATGTCCATTTCTGATTTATTGTATAGGTGTATTAACCCTAATTGTCCATTTCCAATTTATTGTATTGGTCTATTACCCCTGTGTCCACCAACATACTAAATGTCCATTTCCAATTTATTGTATACGTGTATTAATCCTAAATGTCCATTTCCAATTTATTGCATAGGTCTCTTTACCCTGTGTCCACCAACATACTAAATGTCCATTTCCAATTTATTGTATAGGTGTATTAACCCTGTGTCCAACAACTTACTAAATGTCCATTTCCAATTTATTGTATGGACCTGCTAATTTCTACCAACATTATAAAGTATACAGAAAAATACTAAAGTACAAAAGGTAAAGGTAGCGTATCTCTGCACGCTGTCTAATGACACCCTGACGATACACATGTCAATTTTGAGTCATTTTGACCTTTCGGAGAACCGTCCACCAACCCATTGTAGAAAATGAATGAAATAAATTGCAGATGGACATTTTCTAGAAAGCTCCCATGGCCCCCAAACTTCACGTGCTGGTAGTCCGGAGCCCCTGTTGTGTCATAATAAAAGCACAAGTCTCTAGAATAAAGATTTTTTTCTTTTGCTTTAATGCAAAAATCGCTCTCACAGCCCTCTTGCTCTCATAGCCAGACAGAGCCTCTTGCCTGTGCAAAGTAATTTGGGTGTTAAGTTCTAGAGCTGCAAAATGCATTCAGAAAATGTCTAGAGCCTCCAAATTTTAAGCCCTGATTTGGGGGCCCCTGGGGCTCCAGAATCTCACATTTCTAGGTCCAAATGTTTGACCCTTTTTACCAAACGTCCCATTTGCCCATTAAATCAATGCAATTCTACACTGGTTTCGTAGACGGGGTTAAATTTGGCGCTAAGACCTGGGGGCTTCGAATGCTTCATCATTGGGCCCTCAGAAACATATTAAAAATCTGTGTCCTTCAGAGATTGTGAAGTACATCAAGAAAAATATTCCAGAAAAATAACTGTGACTTTTCATTCACAAGTCAGCCAATTGAGCACTTAATGAAGTCATTCAGACTTGAAACTTTGCACACTGTCTAAGGGGCCCCTGAGAAGCTAAAGATTTCAAATTGGAGTGGTTTGGACTTTTTGGAGTTGTGTCCACGGACCCACTGTGAAAATTAATAGTATAAATTGTACGTGGGATGTGCTCTAACTTCACTCTTTGAGCTCCAACAGACACCAAATTTCACACATTGACATGTCAAGTGCCCCTTATCGACATACTAAGAGGACTAAGGCCTAGGATGCAAAAAAGTATTTTTCATTATTTTCAACAGATCTCTTTGCCTGTCATAGGAATCAATGAAACAGGTTGACTTCTAGGCCCATGTACAACAGTATATTCATCAGAGGCTTTAATACTTAGCAAGCACCCAGGGCCTCCAAATTCTAGGACCTGGCGATCGAGAATCTCAAATTTCAAGGTCCTATGGCCTTCAGAACCCCCTTTTCTAGACGTCCCACTTGCCCAATAAACCAATGCAATTCTACACCGGTTTCGTGGATGGGATCAAATTTGGTGCTAAGACCTGGGGGCTTCGAATGCTTTACTGTTGGGCTTTCAGAAACGATATATATAAAAATCTCCTGTGTCCCTCATAGATTGGGAAGTACTGTAAAAAAATATGTGACACATAAAGTCTAAGGATGTGTAAAAAACAACAGCAAATCTATTCAATTAAAAATAGACACATACAGTCCAAGGATGTGTCAAATGACCACTTCACCAAGTCACAGAGCCTTGAAACTTTGCGCACTGACTAGGGGGCCCCTGAAAAGCTACATATTTCAAATTGGAGTCATTTGGACCTTTCTGAGTTGTGTCCATGGACCCGCTATTAAAATGCATGTTCTACATTTTACGTGGGATGTGCTTTAACTTCGCTCCGTGAGCTCCAACAGAGCCGAAATTTTGCATGGTTGTACATCTGATGCCCCTTGATCACATACTAAGAGGGCAGACGTATCCTGTGATGTTTTTTCAAACTTCAAAATATGCCTTTTTAAGGGTGTGGGCGGGCACAGTGTGCACCAAACACGTGGCCCGTGATGACACAGAGTATAAATACCTATTTGGGAAAAACAGTTGTTTAGGGGACAAATAGTGGGTCCGTGGGACTCTGGGGCATGGCACGAGTGGCCAGGGGGTCTCAGGGTTTGTTTGGGAGAAATAGTCAGTTTGAGGACAAGCAGTGGGTCTGTGGGACTCAGGGGTGTGGCATGAGTGGTCAGGGGTCTCAGGGGTCATTTGGGAGAAATAGTCAGTTAGTGGACAAATAGTGGGTCCGTGGGACTCTGGGGGCGTGGCCCGGGGGGTCAGGGGGTCTCAGAGTCATTTGGGAGAAATAGTCAGTTATGGGACAAATAGTGGGTCTGTGGGACTCAGGGGCGTGGCACTAGTGGTCAGAGGGTCTCAGGGGTCATTTGGGAGAAATAGTCGGTTAGGGGACAAATAGTGGGTCCGTGGGACTCGGGGGCCGTGGCCCGGGTGGTCAGGGGTCTCAGGGGTCATTTGGGAGAAATAGTTGGTTAGGGGACAAATAGTGGTTTCATGGGACTCTGGGGGTCTCAGTGGTCAGTTGGGAGACTACCTGCAGCTCAAAGTCCATTTGCCCATTAAAAGGAGTCCTTCGAGCATTTCCTCAGAAATGCCCCAAAAAACGAAAATGTCCATTCGGCATATAATCCTAATGGCTAACAGGCGGTACACGAACATAGTATCATCCCTCGCACCCATGACGTGCCCAATGGCAAATAAAATGAATGGGCCAATTTCCATGAACCCTCTAATTTCCCTTACTGATCTAAAGTGGAAGAGGACTTGTTGTGGCAAGTTTGGCTTGTTTGCATCTGTCCGGAGAGAGAGAAAGCGGTAAGGGCGCTGGCACCTGAGCTAGATTATGTTTAACACCTGTCTCTAATTCTAGTGAGCATGAGGAGTGCGGCATATAAACAGCCACGCCACCAGCAGCCAAGAGAGAGTGAGACTGGTGCAAGGAAGGCCACTGTGCTACAGAAGCTGTTGTGTTTAAACTATTGTGTTTGTGAAGCTAAAGTGTTTAAGTAACTATATGCCTGTGAAGCTGATGTATTTAAAAAACTCCGTGCCTGTGAGACTGATGAGTTGTGATGTGAAATTGTAAAGCATCAAGGTGGCCAATTAAACGCATACCTGAATCTGGAAACCTCGCTTCTCTGTTCTCCTTCCCTTGTGCCTGTGAGGCTGTATTACACTTGTATAGACTGAGAGATTTTCTGATGTCTGGACTAAGGTCTGTCGCAATTATTAAATAACCATCTAGTCGTGGTTATTTGATATAATCGCGGTTATTTGAAACAGCCGCGTTTGTTTGAGACAGCCGCGATTATTGGGCATTCAAATTTATATCACATTTTAATGCCCAAATAAGGGAATTTTAAGCAAATATACAGTACAAATGCCATGAATGGTGCCTTTGTGTGTCATTCAGTTGCACTCCGAGTCCTAGTGTCACTGAGCTGCAGAGGAAGTCAACCAGCTCCTGTCTAGAAGAGCCTGTAAAGCACTCTGATGAACGTGCTGTAAGCAGAGGTTCGCGCCAAATTCCCACAAAAATATAAACGAACAAGTATAAACTTTGATAGTAAACGCAGAGCGCTCCTGTTTCACTTTAAACTATCGTGTAATGGCAAATATTCCTGGTTCATACATGCTGTGTTAATGACATGCAGTGACAAAGAAGAGATGCACGCTTTATTTCTGTGGAGTGATAAAATGATAAATCTCAATGGTTTTGCCTCATAAAGGCTCGTGGGTTTAATCAGAGCATCAAAATAATGTGTGAAAGTGAAGAAATTAGGAAAGAAATGTTTTACTATTTCATAATATAAATATAATAAAATATATGTAAAAATTTTTTTATTTTTATTTAAAAAAATTATAAAATGTGAGTTCAAAAAACAAGTGTAAATGTAAAATTGACCAAAACTAAAGTTGACCAAAAAGAGAGACATATTTTAAGTATTTAGGAATATTTTGATATTTAAACCATATTTTTCATGTCATTCATAAGTTTTTTAAAGCCTTCAAAGGAAATCTTAGTTTATTCCTATTTTATTATTTGATTTATATATTTGAAGTTAAATATGTAAAAATGACTTCTTTAAGCAAACCTTAACAAATATGACAATTTACATGACAATTAATTGTGAAAGCCCTTAACAAGACAATTAATCATCACAGCCCTAAAACAGACAATTAATCGTCATAATCGCAATTATTTGTTTGACAATTAATCGTCAGCCAAATGTCATAATCGTGACAGCCCTATCTGGACTCTATCTGCAAGTGTCTATGATCATTCATGGTACTTGATATATATAACATTTTAAGTTTTCACTGAAAATGCTGGAATTGCTATTGTAGCTCTGTGATTGGCCAAAATGCTCCATTCGACTTCTCTGAAACCCTCTACTTTTCCCTGTGGAACCCGGATGCTTGCCTACTTTCTGTAAGATCTGAATTTTTGTGTTTTGAATTTTAGAATATTAAATTCTATATTGAATTTTAAAATATCTAATTTCTTCTTCAGCTGTAATTTTATAGTCTGAATATTTACAGCTAATTTCACCTCTAAAAAAATTCAGAACACAAAATCTGCCTTTTAAAAATACAAATCTATAAAATATGCCAAAAAACGATTCAATTTTGTTAAATGCCACATGTTTAGAATTCAAATTTATGAAATTCAAATGGAAAACTATAACATACGCCATGCAAAGTTCAATTTTATTAAATGCCACATGTCTAAATTTCAAATTCACATTAAAATTAAAATCTTTTTGTCTTTTATTTAGCTCCATAATGGTACAGAAATTATACACTTCACCTTTAAAATCTTAACTAAAACTTTTCTCTCTTTTTTTATTTATAAACTTTCACAATAAATACAGTTGTTAGTTTTTCTTTTTCAATTTCTGGATCATTGTAATGATGTCTTGTATTAATTGCAAGTTTATTGAAGTGCTTGAAGTACATCAAAATTACTTATGTAACCTGTTTACAAAAATAAAAAAGGAATTACATGCATGTTTATTTGAACACATTACTGGAACATTATTTTGTCCATGTACATGTGGAAAGTTCTTCTCTTAAACTCCACATCCTGCAGTGTATGGGCTCACATCAAGGTTCTTACAGTGATTTAGCCAACCGTACCTAAACAAAAAGTGGGTGGATTATTAATTAATTTTTTTAACCTTCTTTTTAAATATATATTATGCTTTTAGAGACCCATAAGCACATATGAATACAAAAGTTAGTACTAAAGCAATCTTACCATGCAGTAATGCCTTGCATCTTTGCTATGATCTTGGCACAATAACGGACAAAGAAATGTCATGGCTCAGAAGCTCTGTTAGGAAGACAAAGTTCAGGTAATCAATTAAAGGTTGTTTTAACACCCCAACTGGTCTTTTTCCACATTGTATTATGGTACTTCAGCATCATCAACATGGGAACCACTGTGAGTACTAGGGGCAGCTTTTTTATTAATATTTTTGTCCATTATTTTTACTACCGAAAATCAGCATGCACAGAAATGCACTTGTCTATGTCTGTCCACATGCATTGCTAGATGTATGAATTATGCAAGCAGCTCACCAAAGGCAATTTCAGCAGAGATGAGCAGCAAGGAGAAATGTAAAAATATGAACAATAGCTGTTCACTTCCACAAGTTAGTTTGGATTTCTTTCATACCAGTCATTACGTTGACATGCACAGTTATAATTGAGCTACAGTCTTTGTGTGCAAGTATACATTACATGTATGTGTAATCGAATATTTAAGGAAAGGTCGTCAGCTCAGAAACGTAAATATAGTTTGCACAAAGACATTTGAGTAAACGCACACCTAAAAGTTAGAGGTGCAAGTTATGGCATAAATACTGTATATAAAAAAAACAGCAAAATTCAAAATGCAAGCTTTTTTCTTGACCGATGTTTCAGTATGCCAGCCTTTTTTAAGGGTACAAGTCACACATCACCTCTGTCTATTAGAGCACACACAAACTGAAAAGGCCAATTGTGGTCCAGTCAGGGGGTGTCCCCCCAGTGTTTAATTCTGCTTAAAGGCACAAATATATTTTAAGCATAATCTAAGAAAACAAAATGTGGTCAAAACGAAGGTGTTTTGGAGTTTGCAAGCTGTTGTAAACTTACCTGTGCATCTGTAGGACCTTTCACATAGAGACCTAGACCATGTTATGTGATATTTTTAGATTAGTCTTTTGTAACCCAGGGCCTAATATTTGGGTACAGACTTACTTGTTTTGCAGGGATGATATTAGCCACACAGAAATTCAAATAACCAGAGATGGAGGCAGCCTTTTGGTGTTTCAGTGGATTCAATCCCATACCTGGATGTTTTTTTATTTTTCATTTGTGGTTTCTCAGTTTTCAGTTTTTGTCTGTATCAGGGAAAAAGGAGAACAACATTGTGGTCAGATCAACTAAGAGGTGGGTGTACCTTGGAGATGTAAGCACTTGGTATGTTTCCATAACACAAGTCCAATGTCTTTTACAACCTGTGGCAGATGTAATGTATTGCTCCAGATTTGGCAAAAGCATAGTGAAATCAGAATCAGAATGAGCTTTATTGCCAAGTATGCTTATATATATATATATATATATATATATATATATACACATACATATATACATATGTACAATATACAAATACAAATCTGTTATATACAGAAGCAAGGGAATGTAATGGCAGTAGAGGTATGGTATGTTGGGTAAATATAAATAGACTAAGCTGTGTATTGCACATCATTATTGCTCAATGGATCAGTTTTAACTGTTCATGAGATGGCTAGCCTGAGGGAAAAAACTGTTCCTGTGCCTGACGGTTCTGGTGCTCATTGCTCTGTAGCGCCTGCCAGAAGGCAACAGTTCAAAAATGTAGTGGGCTGGGTGAGTGGGGTCCAGAGTGATTTTTCCAGCCTTCTTCCTCACTCTGGAAGTGTACAGTACTTGAAGCAAAGGCAGGGGGCAACCAATAATCCTCTCAGCAGTCCGAACTGTCCTTTGTAGTCTTCTGATATCCGATTTTGTAGCTGCACCAAACCAGACAGTTACTGAAGTGCAGTGCTGATTGTACATGTGCTGGAAGTGAATTTCCCCTGTCTCACTAACTGCTGCCTGTCCATCAGAAAGCTGATGATCCACTGACAGATAGACGTGGGAACAGAGAGTTGGTGTAATTTAGTCTGGAGAATAGCTGGGATGATGGTGTTGCAAGCCGAACTGAAGTCTACAAAAAGGATCCTTGCATATGTCCCTGGTCTGTCCAGATGTTGCAGGATATGATGTAATCCCATATTGACTTTATCATCCACAGACCTGTTTGCTCGATGAGCAAATTGAAAGGGAACTAGAAAGTGATATCCTTCAGGTGGGCCAACACCAGCTTCTCAAATGATTTAATGACCACATATGTCAAGCGACGGGTCTGTAGTCATTAAGTCCTGTGATTTTGGGTTTCTTTGGGACAGGAATGATGACTGAGTGTTTGAAGCAGCATGGGACTTCACACCGCTCCAGTAATCTATTGAAGATCAGTGTGAAGATGGGGGCCAGCTGGTTAGCATAGGATTTTAGACAAGTGGGTAAAACACTGTCTGGGCCCTGTGCTTTCCTTGTCTTTTTTTTCGGAAGACACGGGATACCTCCTCTTCACAGATCTTAAGTGCAGGTTGAGTAGCAGGAAAGGGGAGGAGAGGGGTTGCAGGAGGTGTTGATATTTGTGTGAAGTGAAGGTCAAAGCGGGTGTGGGGTGTGAGATTGTGCCTTTCAAATCTACAGTATAACACATTCAGGTTGTCAGCCAGTTGTTGGTCCTCTACAGTGTTGGGGGTAGGAGTCTTGTAGATAGTAAATTGTTTCAGGCCACTTCACACTGATGCAGCGTCGTTAGCTGAAAACTTGTTTTTCAGCTTATCAGAATAGCTTCTTTTAGCCACACTTATTTCCTTATTCAGTGTGTTCCTGGCAGGGGTGTAGCTACATGGTGGCCATGGGTGGCCAGTGCCACCCCTGGCTTGGTCACCTCTCTGGCCACCCCTGTTGTGCAAAGCACTTTTGACAACACTGACAGACAGGTGACTTTTTTTTGCTGCTCTATGATGCAAAGAGTCTGCGCTATTCAGGCTGAACAGCTGCAAACCGCCCACATGGCACAAACCTCTGTGTGTAGAGGTGTGACATCATATAACGACTGTTGCAGTGTATGGGATAAAAATGCCGCCAAATGTATCGCGGATCCAAAAATAATAAGCGTGAATTAAAATAATAAGCATGAATCAAAAAATAATAAGCACAGATAAAAAAAATAAAAAGCGCAAAAATAAATAAAAAGCGCAGATAAAAATAATAAGCACAGATAAGAAAAAAATACGCATGAATCCAAAATATATAAACATTTAAAATATGCTGCTGGGTTGGTGTGAATGTTTGATGCATGTTTTAACTAGCTGTACCAATGTAGTCGCGAGTTCAGAACTCAACTTGATCCGCTTTTCCATGAAATAAAATCCAGATCCCGACAGCAAGGCCTATTACAATACTGATGAATATAAAAATGCTTACATATAACTGGACTTTTTTTTATTTTTATTATTATATAAAAAATCTAAAAGGTGTGCATTATTGCTGACACCTACATGTGCACTTTGGAGTTGGTTGTATGTCTGTAAGCCATTTCCTTCAAATGTTACTGAAGTTGTATACTCTATGTTTGTAAATGTTTTGGATTTGTATGCTCCAATGTTGCTGTATCTTTAGAGATGGTCCCTAAATTTGCAACTATTTGTGAATCAAGAACGTCCAACGTCAAGCCAACTTTATTGCATTATTTATTGATGTGGGGACACTTGGTCACTTGTTTCTGATTTCACTGCAGTGTCGTGGAAAAAGAAACTACATGTAGCCGTGCCAACGATGCCAACGTAGGATCAGTACATAACGGCCCATTCAGCAACATGGAAAAGCTAATCAAGTTGGGTTCTGAACTCACGACTACATTGGTACAGCTAGTAAAAACATGCATCAAACATCCACACCAACCCAGCCTTGTTTTTTTAGATATGCAGCCAATAAATTTTTTCCTTCTTTAGTATGGCATTGGAAATAAATTGATAACTTTAAATTCCTTGTGTATATTTGTGATCTATAAATTCTGTAGAATTTACAGAACTTCTGTCTGTAGAATTTGCTTTTGGTACAGAATGTCACAGTCAGTAATTAATTTTTTTGGCCACCCCAATAAAATCACTGGGTCTTACCTGGCCACCCCTGAAAAAAAAGTTCTGGCTATGCCCCTGAATACAAATGTAACAAATCACCTCTGTTGCATTTCATATATACAATTTATGATTAGTATCCTGCTGAACAGACTTCAAAATGGTTTCAGAATGAAAGCATATGCTGTAGGTGTATGAAGACAAAACGGCCCTTCAACACAATTCTTATTGCGTTCTGTTGACCTTTCAATTATATGTTGCTTTTTCCCCTCTACTCAAACATACACAAAAGAAAGTGAAAGCTGTGTTAGTCATTACCAAGGTTATTATGTTTCGAATTTTAATTTAGTTTTATTTTCAATTTGTCAGTTCAATTTCATTTAGTTTTATTTAAAATTATACCTATCTCAAGAAATAATATTCTATACTGAGATTTCTTTCTGAATCTTTTTTCTCTATCTGCCAACTGATTTGGAAAAATATAGTACAACAAATGTGTCAACACAGTAGTAATTATCACTTGCTGAGAAGTTACGTCTCACGATTTGGCTGCAAATGATACATCCAAAAACACTGGCATAGCACACTGATAATATTCGGGCCATGTCATCACAGACATGATTTTCTAGTTAATTTGTGGGAAACCGCACAATGCAGGGCAGATCTACGTGCTGCTTGTGTACCTAAATCCCTGATGTATCCATGTGGATCTCGTAGCAGCTGCCGCAGATAAAATTATAAAATTATAAAATTATTATCATATTTGCTTGAGAGGCAGCCGCGTTGGTCTGCTATCAGTCTGAAATCTTTAAATACCAACCAAAGAAAATTTAATTGAGCTCTTCTTTAACCGCAAAAACATGGAGAGTAATAATTCTGAGTCATAAGTTTAACATAATTGTCCTTCAAAAATTTCAGAGATATAGGCTAAAAAAAGACGTGCATAAGTTACCTGGTGTCACAGATCCACCTGACCTTCCAGTCACAAACACTCAACCTTCCTGCTCCACTGAATACTGATCACCCGCACCTGTCTCCAATCACCGTGTCAATCAGCTCCTCTATATAACACTCAACTTTCCCTTCAGTCTTCATCTGGTATCATAGCAGTATACAGACTCACTTACCTTCTACTTACCTGACTCTTCAGACGCCATTCCAGCGTGCTCCTGCAATTTCTTCAGCGGTCTATTCTGCCAGTCCCTAAGATCATTCTAGCGCAATACTCCGGATCAGCGGAATGTCCTGGTTACTTGCATAACCTCCGTTCCTTGATGGAGGGAACAAGACATTGTGTCGATGTAGTGACACTAGGGGTCACTCTTGGGAGCCTGAGACACCTCTGGTCTTTGATAAAAGGCCAATGAAAATTGGCTAGTGGTATTTGCATACCACTCTCCCGGACATATGGGTATAAAAGGAGCTGGTATGCAACCACTCATTCAGGATTTATGCTGAGGAGCCGAGACAAGGTCCTGGCCATTTCAGCGGGTAGTTCAGCATTGTGGCAGGAGGGACACAACGTCTCGTTCCCTCCATCAGGGAACGGAGGTTACGCAAGTAACCAGGATGTTCCCTATCTGTCACTCACTCGATGTTGTGTTGATGTAGTGACACTAGGGGCCCCTATACAAAACGCAGCAACTGGCTGAACTGTGTTACGTGAACTGTCACGAGGATCGTGAGGTCTGAGAACCACATCAGGGTGGGCCAGTAGGGTGCTACCAGGATGACCTGCTCCTCGTCCTCCCTGACCTTGCACAGGGTCTGTGCAAGTAGGCTTACTGGGGGAAACGCATATTTGTGAAGTCCAGGGGGCCAGCTGTGTGCCAGCGTGTCTATACCGAGAGGTGCCTCGGTCAGGGCGTACCAGAACGGGCAGTGGGAGGATTCTTGGGAGGCGAACAGGTCTACCTGTGCCTGTATGAATCGACTCCAGATCAGCTGGACCACCTGAGGGTGGAGTCTCCACTCTCCCCTGAGGGTAACCTGCTGTGACAGCGCATCTGCTGCAGTGTTGAGGTCGCCTGGGATGTGAGTGGCTCGCAGTGACTTGAGGTGCTGCTGACTCCAGAGGAGGAGACGGCGGGCGAGTTGTGACATACAACGGGAGCACAGACCACCTTGATGGTTGACATATGCTACTGTTGACGTGTTGTCTGTCCGAACTAACACGTGCTTGCCCTGGATCAATGGCCGGAACCTCCACAGGTCGAGCAGAATTGCTAGCAACTCGAGGCAAATGATGTGCCAACGTGGCCGCGGGCCCGTCCATAAGCCGGCAGCTGCGTACCCGTTGCAAACAGCACCCCAGTCTGTTTTGGAGGCATCTGTCATAACCGTAATTATAGAGATGCATAATCCTAGAGATGCAGCCGCATCTATTCCACACAGAGCGGTCTAAGGTGGTGTATATCATCAACTTGCTCTTGGGACAAGCACTGCAGTGGGCCCAACCACTTTGGTAGCAAAGCAGTCCCATTACTCAAACATTTGAGAGCTTCACTCGACACTTCAGAGAGGTTTTTGGACACCCTGCGGGTGATATTTCCGCTGGTGAACAACTCTGTAATCTTCATCAAGATAAAGTCTCCGTCCAAGATTATGCTCTCAAGTTCCGCACCCTAGCAGCCTCCAGTGGATGGAATGAGACTGCTCTACTCACCACTCACCATCAGGGGCTCGACCCAATGCTGCGGTTGCATCTCTCTTCATTTGATGACACCATGGGGCTCGAGTGTTTCATTTGGAGTCGCCAACCAAATGAAGCCCTGCCTCAATGAAGTGCCTGCCTTGCAGTCTCCGCTTGTTCCTGCACGATCACCCTCAATCCAATCTTCAGAATCAGGCAGGGAGCCTAATCAGATGGATGCTTCCCGGCTATCATTGGCAGAGCACCAGCATTGGATGACCCAACGGTTGTGCCTGTACTGTGGTGGTAAGGGACACGTCATCTCAGCGTGTCCCATTTGTCCTCTGTGCCCACTGGTGAGTCATGTTACTTACTCTAAAGTTTGTTCCTCTCCCTTGTCTACCAGTGTGATGCTTACTGCTCCCAACTTTTCCCTTACAGTACTCGCACTCCTCGATGGTACTAAGGGAAGGAAGTCCAACAGGGGGTATCTGAAGTGCCTAAAATGCAGTCTGTGGATGCACTTTGTGGACGCTGCACAACGCCCCCTAATTGATTTTTCCCGAAGCGCCGGACAGCCTGGGGCCTTCAGGGCAGCCTCCCAACCTGGCTTGAGGTGTCCCCTGGCATCAGGAGCCCCCAGGGATGGGGCTAAAAATCGCTAAAGTTTGCCTTTCTAAAGCCTGTTTTTTCGCAGTTCGTCAGCTTTTCACGGGGTGTTGTCTTCCTGCCCGGACAGCCTATTCTTCCCCTGCAACCTATTTGATGCCCCCAATGTTGGGGGGCCACCCCCCAGTGTCCACAGACCCCCTTTGATGCCCCCTGACTGCCTATTTTTGGGATTGGCCACCCCTCCAAGGACTTCGACTGGCTGACCATGGGGGCGGGTCCGGGAGGGGGTGGGGCTGTCCATGAACAGCCTATTCTGCCCCCTTACCACCTAAGTGAAACCAATGCTAAGTGACACCAATGCACCCTGAGGTCGGAGGATTTTACATTTTTAAATTTTGATGTTTGACCATGCAGCAGGATGAAGTGCAGAGCCACCTAAATAGGTTTTTGTTAGATTAAATGATTATGGATCTTAAAAAACGTCTGTCCATGGACAGCATACGTGGAGCCTGTCAAATAAGTTCCAGGTGGGATGCTGTTTTGGACAGAGTTTTTTAGCTATGGTCTCCCAAGTACAACTTATTTGATGGGCCTCAGATAGGTGGTCTCTGGACAATCCATTTTCAAGACATATTTATTATTTAGGTGCATATTTTTAAATAAAACCATTTGTATAACACTCTGGACACACCATAGAACATTTTGCAATAACATTAATGTCAAAAATACCTACAACTTGCATAAAAACATCTGTCCACAGACAGCCTATGTGGAGCCTGTCAAATAAGTTGCAGGTGGGATGCTGTTTTGGACAGAGTTTTTTAGCTATGATCTCCCAAGTACAACTTATTTGATGGGCCTCAGATAGGTGGTCTTTATACAATCCATTTTCAAGACATATTTTTTATTTAGGTGCATATTTTTAAATAAAACCATTTGTATAACACTCTGGACACACCATTTAACATATGTATGCAATTTAAAACTCATAAAAATGCATATGTTTGCATAAAAACACCTGATCACCAACAGCCTACATATAGCCTGTCAAATAAGTTGCAGGTGGGCACTTCCTGTATGACTAAGCAATAACACAGGAAGTACCCACCTGTAACTTATTCAATGGGCCCCAGTTAGGTATTACGTGGATAATGCATTAACAAGAGACATTTAATTCATTTATTCATATTTATTGACAAAACCACATTTATAATGCTCAGGACACACCATTTAACATATGTATGCAATTTAAAACTCATAAAAATGCATATTTTTGCATAAAAACATCTGTCCACAGACAGCCTATGTGATGCCTGTCAAATAAGTTGCAGGTGGGCACTTCCTGTATGAACTGGTGAAAATAACCTTGAATTTGATGCTAAGACCTAGGGGCTTTGAATACTTCATCTTTGGGCCCTCATAAACAAAGTATTAAACATTTGTGTCTCTCACCAATTGGGAAGTACTTAAAAAAATCAAGAAATATATTCTGGAAAAGATTCAATATATATATATTCTGGAAAAGTCAGCCAATTAAGCACTTAAACTCATTCAGACTTCAAACTTTGCACACTGTCTAAGGGGCCCATGAGAAGCTATAGATTTCAAATTGGAGTCATTTGGAGCTTTCTGAGGGGTGTTCATGAAACACCTATAGAAGTGAATGGAATAAGTTGCTCATAAGATGTGCCCTGGCAGAGTGCCCAGAGGTCCCACGGACCCCAAATTTCAAATTTCCCACGGACCCCTTATCGACATACTAAGAGGACTAAGGTGTAGGGTGCAAAAAAGTATTTTTCATTATTTTCAATAGATCTCTCTGCCTGTCATAAAAGTCTACAAGACAGACTGCCTGAGAGGCCTAAATGCACCAGTATATTCATCAGTTTATAGTTATTAGGATGAGTTTTGGGATTACACCACATGCAAGGCGCTCAGGGCTTCCCATTGAACACAGTTACATAACCCACAAGTCTTGAAAATTTTGATTTTGCATGAAACATTACTGTCCACAGACCACCTATTTTGCGGCCTTGAAATAGGTTGCACGTGGGCACTTCCTGTGTGACCTGGTGAAAATAACCTTAACTTTGGTGCTAAGACCTGAGGGCTTCGAATGCTTCATCGTAGGGCCCTTACAAACAACATATTAAAAAGTTGTGTCCCTCAGAGTTTGGGAAGTACTTAAAAAAAAAAACCCACAAAAAATATTATTGAAATAATAACTATCACTTTTCATTCACAAGTCAGCCAGTTAAGCACTTAACGAACTCATTCAGACTTCAAACTTTGCACACTGTCTAAGGGGTCCCTGAGAAGCTAAAGATTTCAAATTGGAGTCATTTGGAGCTTTCTGAGGGGTGAAATGAATGGATTAAGTTGCTCATGGGATGCACCCTGGCAGAGTGCCCAGAGGTCCCACGGACCCCAAATTTCACACAGCGGTAGCCCGATGTCCCTCGAAAGACATATAGAGAGCACAAGGCTCTAGAAAAGAGGAAAAGTCTTCTTTAGAATTTATGCAAGATTCTCTCACACAGGTCTCTTGCACTCACAGCTTAACAGAGCCTCTTGAATTAGAGACAGCTAGGGGTAGGGTTGGGATTTACACTCAGGAAGGTTCTAGAGACCCCAAATTCGAGACCTGATTCGGGGGTCCCTGACAGTCGAGGATCTCAAATTTCAAGGTCCTGTGACCTTGGGAACCCCGTTTTCTAGATGTCCCACTTGCAACTTAAACAATGCAAAATCCGTAAGTAGACCGTGGACGCTGTCCCTTTTTGGGCCAATTAAGTATTAAAAAAGGGCGCAGGGCTGCAGAACTCTGGACACCGACACAAGGCACCGTGATGAGACATATATGTCAATTTTGGGAGGATCGGGCCTTGCTATGTGCTGTACACAAAAAGCCTATGGAAATGAATGGAATAACTCCTTCCCATCTTGCACCCTGAGGTCCGATGGACCCCAGACTTCACATGCTGGTTGTCTGGACAACCCCAAATATCATATCTAAAGGACAGGTCTCTAGAACAAAGAGACATTTTTCTTAACATTTTATTCTTGAATCTCCCCCACAGCCCTTTTCCTCACATAGCCAGACAGAGCCTTTGTCAGACAGGACTAGGGTGAGTGTATTGAGCAGAAAAAAATATATCTAGAAAGCATCTAGAGCTTCATAACTCTGTGGCAGGATCGAGGGGGCCATGGACTACCATCATTCTGAATTTCAAGGCCCTGTGACCTTTTGACATCTTCCCACTTCCCACTTGCCACCTATTTTGGCCCATTTAGTAAGTTGCAGGTGGGCACTTGCTGCATGACTAAGCAATAACACAGGAAGTGCCCACCTGTGACTTATTCAATGGGCCTCAGTTAGGTATTCCGTGGACAATGCATTAACAAGAGACATTTAATTCATTTATTTGTATTTATTGTCAAAACCACATGTACAGTGCTCAGGACACACCATTTAACACATTTATGCAATTTACAATTCATAAACATTTATATTTTGTATAAAAACATCTGTCCATGGACAGCCTACGTGGAACTTGTCAATTAAGTTGCTGGTGGGCACTTACTATAAGACTCAGCAAAACCACAGGAAGTTCCCTCTTCTGAGCTAACTATATGACTTTTATCAAATAAACAACTTGTTTTACACCCAGAACAGTCAAATAGTGGTATTTATCAAAGTTGCATTTCAATAAAGTGCATAATTTGCAAACAAAACCACTCTGTCCACAGAAAACCTATTTGAATTAAAAATAGATTGCACATGGGATGTACCCTGGAACATGTCCAGGGGGTCATACAGACCCCAAATTTGACACGGTGACATCTCGAGAGCCCCTTGACAACATACTAAGGGGGTGGCCTCTTCTGTGCCGTTTTGGTCAAAAGTCAATGAAATGGGTTTAAAGGGCACTGGGCGGACACAGCGGGCACCCACCGTGTGGTCTGGGGCAAAATCGAGTGAAAACCAGCCAAAAAATATTAAGTGCCATAAATGACCAAAAACACACTTATAACGGCTCTGGGGGATGCCAAGGCACCGCCCGTCATGAACTGTGGTGACAATGGGCATCAGTGGGCATCCCAGGGGCGCTGGCATGCAAAAGTATTATATAGTAGGTAAGGGGACAAATAAGCATTCTGTGGACATGAGGAAGACTATGGTGACGTTTAGTTGGTAACGGGGCACCGTAGTCACTTCATGGACGTGATGAAGACAATTGGGAAGACTAGTAAGGGGACAAAATGACACTCTGTGGACACTTATAATGGAGCTTATGGGGAGTGGACACTAGGAGACTGGTGAACATCCCCCCGTATGCCCGTTCTAACTCGAGACCACCTCTAGTGGTGTCCATACAGTGCCTTTGACCTCTTGGCCCTGCCTTCAAAGAGTAAGGGAACCTAGGTGGTTCGTGGAATTTTCCCATTTGTTTAAGCTGCCATTGGTCGAATAGTAGGTGCGATGGACCGTAGGTTGGATTTGGATCCCCCATGAATGCTATATAAGTTATGAGATGGCATCTTCCCGCTTACTCTGGGTCAGCCTGCAACTTCATCTCAGATGCGCTCTGTCACCAACTCCAGCTCCATCTGCAACCATGTCAGCCCAACCTAAAATCCACTCCATTATCGGCAAACCCATTGGCAGAGGTGTGATTCATCATTGTGTGGGTCCCATGACGCTCCAAGTCGGATGCCTGCACCACGAAACCATCACCCTCCTGGTTTTGGAGAACTCCACTGCTGACATCGTGTTGGGACACCCATGGCTTGAACTGCATTCTCCCATAATTTCCTGGTCTTCCAGCAACGTCTTGAAGTGGGGCTCCCAATGCTTTCCTACCTGTTTCCCCAATCTTCCCATTTCAAGGCCCATGACTATCACCAAGAAATCTCCTCCTCTCTGTCTCAACTCCACATCCATCGAGAGTCCTATCTGCTCCACCTCTGTGGAAATCCCATCCTGTTACTTCCACTTCCAGGACGTCTTCTGCCCACTCCGCGCCTCACAACTTCCTCCTCACCGACCTTGGGACTGTGTGATAGACCTTCTACCCGGTGAGCCAGTGCCCCATGGCAAAATATATCCTCTCTCCATCCCTGAACAGAAGGCCATGGAGGAGTACATTGAGGAGGCTCTCAACCAAGGCTACATCTGACCTTCCACATCCCCTGCTGCTTCGAGCTTTTTCTTCGTGGCGAAGGATGGAGGTCTCCAGCCCTGTATTGATTACCGCTCCCTCAACAAGATAACGGTAAAGTTCCGATATCCACTTCCCTTCTTCCCGGCTGCCTTCGAACTGTTGAGAGGAGCTACCATCTTCACCAAGCTGGACCTGCGCAGCGTGTATAACCTCATTCGAATCTGGAGGGGAGATGAATGGAAGACCGCCTTTGTAATTCCAACCGGCCACTACGAGTACCGGGTGATGCCGAATGGCCTGGTCAACGCCCCCTCGCTTCATGAATGAGATGTTCCGCAAGTACCTCGATCAATTCGTCCTCGTTTACATCGACGACATTCTGGTGTACTCCTGGAACGAGAACGACCATCGTCAACACGTCGCGCTGGGTTTGGAAAATCTGAGGGAATACCATCTGTACCTCAAGGCTGAGAAATGTTCCATTCATCAGTCGTCCCTCCAGTTCCTAGGTTACAAGATCAGCTCTGAGGGTATCCAGATGGATGAGGGGAAGGTAGGGGCTGTGCGATCCTGGCCCACTCCTTCTACCATCAAGGAACTCCAGCGCTTTTTTGGTTTCGCCAACTTCTATTGTCACTTTATCAGGAATTACAGCTCCCTCACAGCCCCCTTAACATCTCTTCTCTGATCCAAGCCTAGATCTCTGACCTGGAACTCCAAGGCTTCCTAGGCCTTCACCATAGCTCCACTTCTCATCCACCCCGATCCTAGTAAGCCTTTTTTCGTTGAAGTAGATGACTCCACTAACGGCATAGGAGCCGTGCTTTCTCAGCAGCAGAGGAAATCATCTAAGCTCCATCCATGTGCCTTCTTCTCTCAAAAACCCTCCCCGGCAGAGCAAAATTATGACATCGGAAACTGGGAGCTCCTGGCTGTCAAGTTGGCCCTGGAAGAGTGGCGGCATTGGCTAGAGGGGGCCCAACACCCCTTCCAGGTACTAACAGACCACAAGAACCTTCCGGGTATCATCCTCAGAGTAACGGGCAGAGTGAGAGGAAAATTAGGGAGATCAGCCGTTTCTTTCGAACCTTCTGTCATCGCCGCCATAACCATTGGAGTCGTTTTCTGTCCTGGGCCGAGTATGCACAGAATTCCTTACGTCAACCCTCCATCAACTTAACACCCTTCCAGAGTGTACTCAGCTACCAACCTCCTCTTTTCTCCTGGTCCGGAGAGCCATCTGATGTCCCAGCGGTCAACCATTGGTTTAGAGAGCGAGAGGGTCTGGAACTTAGCCACCATCACCTGCAGAGGGCTGTGCACCGGCAGAAGATCCTTGCTGATGCCTGGAGTTCATCAACCCCCAGTTACCAACACAGGCAGAAGGTTTGGCTCTCCACTAAGGACATCCGGCTGCGCCTACCATGCAAAAAGCTAAGTCCCCATTACATTGGTCCCTTCACTATCACTAAACAAATTAATCCAGTCACCTACCAACTCCAACTTCCCCCTGAATACCGCATTCACCCTACTTTCCACATCTCCCTCCTGAAGCCTCACCATCCGTCTCTCTCTCCTCACCCCTCAGAACCTGATCCAGCTGACGACCCCCCCCAGCCACTAATCGCCAAGATGAGATCCTGGACCTGACCCTACTCACTAACTTCCACGACACTCACCCAGACTGTCCAGCTCCTCATGGACTGGGTCGGCCATGGTGTCAGGAGGCTCGTCCCTCAGGAGTGGTCTGTGGAGGGGGGAGTAATGTCACAGATCCACCTGACCTTCCTGCCACAAACACTCAATCTTTCCGCTCCCCCGAATACCGATCACCCGCACCTGTCTCCAATCACCATGTCAATCAGCTCCTCTATATAACACTCCACTCTCCCTTTAGTCTTCGTCTGGTATCATAGCGTATACAGACTCACTTACCTTCTACTTACCTGACTCTTCAGATGCCATTCCAGCGTGCTCCCATGACGATTCCTCTCCAGCACTATTCCGAAGTTTGTTCCAAGTCTCCTCTCCTGCATCTCCTTCCCTTGGTGTTATCCTCCAATCCAAGTAATACTTCTACCTGCAAATAACCTCCATCAAGTACTGTTGTCTGTTCCTGAACCAATCTGCTCATTCACCACTCACCTGCCATTTGCTGTCTGTGTTTGTGTTTGTTCAAATAAATACCTGCTTTTGGGTTCACCACCATCTTCGAGTCTGGGTTACTGTAACACCTGGTGGTTTACAATAAAAATAAAATAAAATAAACATTTTAAATAAAAATGTCATAACCAACTAAATTCATCTCATAACATGAAGTTTAGCTTCGTACACAAACTGTCATCAAATAATACATTTATTTTATAGTCTATAATTAAATTATAAACAAAACATTTCACTGTCCAAAATATCCTAATATTTTTTGTGCACAGTTGAATGTTGAGAATGTATTTGAAGCAGCTCGTCAATGCTTTGAAAATAGTCAATCAATAATAAATAGGTGCTGTTTATCTGTTTAGAGTTGCTGTCTGCTTTAGCAATAGCACTTTTTCCCCCGACTATTTAAAAAGTTACACAGTTAATTCATCAAGCTATTATGGACCAGTTCAAGCTGACAACACTGCGTAAACCACAATAGACTACAGAAGCCTACATGTGTAGATACATTACGCCGAAAAAGACTTAATATCCAATATTAATACTATTTTTATGTATTTTTATTTCGATATGCTGTGTTTAGTAAACTGTGAGAGACATGAAGAGGGTGACTTGATTTAAGTTTTTAACCATGATGAAACCGCAATGCGAGCATTGTCTTGGCTGCACAAAGCCACACGCAATTTTACGAGTTGTCAGGTCCTGTGTCATGTGAAACTGCCTTGTTTCTATTACACTGGATATATACCCGTCTTTACATTTTCGTCGTGCTAGCCACCTCGGTAGTCGATGTTATACAGTAGTCTCTGTAGTAACATTCAAGCGTGTTGGTTGACTGATGAGTGTGCCTATGCACGTGCGTATGTGTGTGTGTGTGTGCGTGTGTTTGCTTAAACACAATGAAACAACTCTGGCTATGTCTACGACTTCAGGGGCTAATACAGCTGCATGCAGACAGAGATGTGTTCATTAATTTCCATTTTTTTATTTATTTGATTTTTTTCATTGCATCACAATTGTCATGGACTCGGCTGGACTCGGAAAGGCAGTCTGTGACAAGTCCAAGTCCATTCAAATTGGACTCGTGACTCAGACTCAAGTCCATTGTTATTACATGTTAACATGTTAGTTACAATGAAAGTAACTAAATAAAAATAAAATAAACTAAAGTTAAATACTAACAAGAAGAGTACCTGCACATTTTTTTCTTCCACCTCAAGCACTGTGTGAAACACAAATGGAAAAGTAAGGCAGCTTAACAATGCTGCTCCTTTCATCATTATGTTTGCATGTTATATGAGCCAGAGGCTTTTTTAAACACAGAATGCTCACATTTAATATTTGGTACTTCTAAGGTGTGGCTTAACAATCTTTCCCATACAACGAATGCATATAGCAACCAGGGGCTGTCAAAATTAATATTTTCATGTTTTATTTGACAGAATTTTCTTGTGAGCTTTTTCTTAAAATGTTCACATTACAGTCCAAGAGTGTATTTCTCTCAGAAAGACTCATGTCAATGAGAATTGATCATTAAGTAGTGATAGAATAATTTCCCTTGGCGCAAGCCCCGTCCCACGGTTCAGTGCTCAGATTTAACACGCGAACCATCAGAGAGAGAAGCTTACCCCCCTGGCAGGACAGGATCCGAACACTGTGGTGATGGGGTGGAGGGGGGTGAAAACAAACAGCGACATAACAAGAGATGAACAACAGCTGGAGTTTATGAAGCAGAAGCTGGATTATGTTTGGATGAGATACCTGATTTGATTGAAAGGCATGGAGTTACTAGGAGTCTCCCTGCGAGAACTATTTCTTTGAAACTTAAATTAAAACGCTTGTTTCCTTTTCTACTGAATATACAGCTAAATTGCTTTTATCGACAAACATATACATTTACATGCAACCTGGATTATCATACCTTACAACATGAATAATTGCTTGCATCCTTTAAATATTCAATTGCTAATTTACATTTTAAATCAATACACTGTATGCCGCTGAAGGCAGAGTCTGCTGAATGCATTTAGATTCTGAGATCTGATGCCAATAAATGCCATAAAAATTATCACATAGGTTTTTGCCTGTCTCATGGGGACAAAAAAAAAAAAAAAAGCAATTGGCATATAGGTTTCATCACAATACTGCAGACTTTAGTTTGAAATTAATATGCTCTAAACAGAAATTGGCTTGTGCTTTTAGGCCCTCTAAATGCCGTAAGTAGCTTAACCTAATTAGTTGCTTTCTACAGATGTAAAGACTAGATTTTCAACAGTTGTTCAAGATTTTTTTTTCTTTTTGCAATAAATCTAAATGCAACTGAAATGTAGTTATTTGATGACTATAACTAAGTACGTATTCAAATGAACTTACTGTAGGTCAAGCCAAGTGAACACAATAATAAAATAAAACGTGGGGTCCCCCTGTCACAGGGGGACGTTGGGCCCTCGCAAAATGTAACCAGGGCAAACTGGCAGACGTGTGAGATGTGTCCTGAGCAGGAGTCAGAGCGCTTGGAATGTCAACAATAAATGAGAGATTCATCAAAAAAACTTGATGAGCATGTTGATATAATTCCTGATCTATCCATTCAAAATGAATGAAGCAATCGATTTTAATCTAGTTTGAATGTCTTGTGTAGATCAGATGCTCTCAATCTAATTAGGTCTCTAAACTCCAAACAAGAAGTTACCTATCTGTCACTCACTCGACGTTGTGTCAATGTAGTGACAGTAGGGGTCAAACTTGGGAGCCCCAATCACCTCTGATATTTGAGAAAAGGCCAATGAGAATTGGCAAGTGGAATTTGCATGCCACTCCCCCAGACATACGGGAATAAAAGGAGAAGGCTTGCATTGGGGGCAAATTGGGGGCTTCAGTGGGAGCATTTCCGCCAGGTGAATACCCACGAACCTCCCATTCCCCAGCACGCTTGTTTCCACTGGTCGAATTCATGGATGAGTCAGGCGTCTCGTCCCAGGGCTCATTCGGGGCTTAAGATGAGGATGAGGTATCAATCACAGCATCAGAGAGTGGGCTTTTGCAGTCTGACACTGCGGACGCTAGTCCGCTGCCTTTGCACACCCAGCTGCAATACACACATTCCCACAATCAGGCGTATGTGATGCACCACGAGGACACCCAGCCTCCTCTCCCGTCACAGACCGATACTATGGTGGGTACGCAGAGCGAGTTAAGTGCTTTAACATCTCTCTCAGCACAGCCACAAGTTTGGGACACTCCACCCTGCCACATGGCCCCATCCGCAGTTATGTCAAAGGAGATTGTCCTCTTGGTGCCCCTTGCACAGAGTCTGGAGGCATGGTTAGCGACTTGGCTGTGCATTTCAGTTCACCAGGCACCTGCCCAGGTTCAATGGGTTCCGTTTTACCTCAGTAGCAGGCAAGGACACCACTGTTCTGCGTGCGGAAATCGCACTCTAGAAGGACGCGATAGAGCCTGTACCTCCAGCCAAGATGAAGAAGGGGTTTTACAGCTTCATCGTACCGAAAAAAGAATCATGCGGTGGGTTGCTGCCAATCTTAGACCTGCGAGCTTTGAATCAGGCCCTGCACAAGCTCATGTTCAAAATGCTGACGCAGAAGTGCATTCGGTCATGCGTCCGGCATCAAGATTGGTTCAAGACTGGTTCGTGGCAGTAGACCTGAAGGACTCGATTTTGCCTCAACACAGACCATTCCTTCGGTTTGCCTTCGAGGGTCAGGCATGCCAGTACAAGGTCCTCCCCTTCGGTCTGTCCCTGTCACCTCGCGTCTTTAGGAAAGTCGCAGAGGCAGCCCTTGCACCGCTAAGGTTGAACTGGCTGATTCTAACTCACTCTCGAGATTTATTGCGTGTGCACAGGGACCTGGTGCTCAGACACCTCAGACAATTGGGGCTTCAGGTCAACTGGGAAAAGAGAAAGCTCTCCCCGGTGCACAGCATCTCTTTTCTCGGGATGGAGTTGGACTCGCACCTCACGAGCGAGCGTGCTCAGTCAGTGCTGAATTGCCTGAAGTCATTCAGGGGAAGAACAGTGGTCCAACTGAAACAATTTCAGAGGCTCCTGGGGCATATGGAGACCTCAGCGGTGGTTACGCCGCTCGGGTTGATACATATGAGACTGCTTCAGCACTGGCTTCAGACTCGAGTCCCGAGATGGGCATGGTGCCGTGGTACGCATCGTGTGGCTATCACGCCGGACTGTCGTCACACGTTCAGCACTTGGGTGGACCTTGCATTTCTACGGGCAGGGGTTCCCCTAGAACAAGTGTCCAGGTGTGTTGATGTCACAACAGACATGTCCAAGTCAGGCTGGGGCACTGTTTGCAATGGGCATGCAGCCTCGGACTCCTGGACAGGGCCTTGACTGCATTGGCATATCAATTGCCTCAAGTTGCTGGCGGTATTGCTGGCTCTGCAGAGGTTTCGGCCGTTGATCCAGGGCAAGCATGTGTTAGTCCAGACGGACAACATGGTGACTGTAACATGTATAAATTGCCATGGCGGTTACGCTCATGTCACAACTCACCCGCTATGTCCTCCTTTGAAGTCGTTGCGGACCACTCACATCCCTGGCGAACTCAATCGCACAGCGGACACACTGTTGTGACAGGTGACACTCAGAGGAGAGTGGAGACTCCATCCCCAGATAGTTCAGATGATTTGGAGTCGATTCGGCAAAGCGCAGGTAGACCTGTTTGCTTCCCAGGAATCCTCCCACTGCCCGCTATGGTACTCCCTGACCGAGGCCCCGCTCAACACGGACACGTTGGCACACAGCTGGCCCCGGGGCTTGCGCAAATATGCGTTTCCCCCAGTGAGCATGCTTGCACAGACTCTGTGCAAAGTCAGGGAGGACGAAGAACAAGTTGTTTTGGTGGCATCATACTGGCCCACCCAGACTTGGTTCTCGGAGCTCATGCTCCTCGTGACAGCCCCTCCCTGGCAAATTCCCCTGAGGAAGGACCTCCTTTCTTAGGGACGGGGCATGATTTAGCACCCATGCCCAGACCTATGGAACCTCCATGTCTGGCCCCTGGACGGGACGCGGAAGACCTAAGTGGGCTACCACCGGTGGTGGTAGACACTATCACTCAGGCCAGAGCTCCCTCCACGAGGCAGCTGTATGCCTTGAAGTGGCGTCTGTTCATGAGTTGGTGTTCTTCCCAAGGTGAAGACCCACAGAGATGCGCAGTCAGGTCGGTGCTTTCCTTCCTGCAGGAGAGGTTGGAGGGGCAGCAGAAGGGGAAGACTGTCTCCGAACAGAGGATTGCCCACTGGATTGTGGATGCCATCACTTTGGCATACCAGGCCCAGGGTGCGCTGTGCCCCCTGGGAGTACGAGCACACTCCACTAGGAGTGTGGCATCCTCCTGGGCCCTGGAAAATGGCGCCTCTCTAACAGGCATCTGTAGAGCAGCAGGCTGGGTGACACCCAATACCTTTGCGAGATTTTACAATCTCCAGGTTGAGCCAGTTTCATCCTGTGTGTTAGCAGGTATGAACAAGTATATATGCAGGCAGCTGGCTGGGTGTACTGCTTGCACTCAGCACCTTTCCCCTCCCTGAGGGGATAACGTGCGCTTTTTCATCCATGTGAGTTCCCGGGACCGGCAAACCCTGGATGTCTTTCCTCCCCCAGCACCCTGTGCAGGTGAATTCGGCAGAGGAATTCGATGCCAGGCCCAGTACTCATGAAGTATGCCCTGTGAGGTCAGCCCCTGTACTTGGGAAAGGTGCTCCATATGTAGTGGTTCACTGTCAGTAATCCCATATGAGGTGTTTTCCACGGTATGGTTTCCCTGATGGTAAACCTGTGTCTTCTCCTGGGCAGAGCCCTGCTCTGCCACCAGTCATTGCGCATGTAGACCTCCTCCCTTCCAGGTAGGACCTACCGCAGGGACCGCATGTGTGGTACTTCCTGGTGAGTAAGTCCGTGTGATGTGCTCTCTACATGTTAACCTCCCTTCGGGCAGGATGTGGTCTCTGCGGTGTCCTTTCTCCATGGGGGAAAAGAACACCTTCCCCAGCGTGAATATATTTTGGTCCCAGCTAAGTGAAATTTCATTTTCAAAAAAAGAGAAAAGGTACACACCCTTAGGAGTAGAAAAAGTAAATACAATGTGTGCAGTATTTAGTGACTTGCATATACTGATTATAGATTAAATTTCTATGGTAAACCACAGCCTACTAGCCTATGTCCATGGTAGGCTTAGACAAATAAAGCAGACAGGAGACTACTCTCCATTTGGTAAAGTTACTTAATTGCTGTGGGAGATTTTTTCCAATTGCCACCTGTGAGAGGAAAACCATTGTATTTGCAAAATGCTCCATTGGATTTGTTGGATAGCAGATTTGCACTGTCAGAATTAACAATCGTTACAAAAAGACTCAGCTTTTGCAGAAATACTGAATAGATTGCGTACATGTAGCAAGATTTCCCCACTATCACTTAATGACTTAATCAAAAGTAGGAAAACTGGGCAAACCTCTTCCGCTTTACACATTTTCCCAACAAATACGCAAGTGGAAGAGCATAACATCAAACAGATAATTGCATATTGCCCAGACCACATTTGTGTAGAGGCTCAGGATTTTGAGAAAAATCAACAAACTGGACAAATGCAACTTAAAAAGGGACACTTTTCCAAAGTGTTTAAATCCTCTTTACCAGAAAAGTTTTTATTAAGTAAAGGTGTGCGTGTCATGTTAATGAAGAATATTGAAGTCGCTGATGGGCTTGTAAATTGTGTCTGTGGTACTGTAACAGACATGGCTCTTAATACAAACAACACAATTGTGAATGTAGTATTTGTTCAGTTTGATGATGATAAAGTTGGAAATACCACTACAAAGCATACACCACCACCTAGAAACATCATGAATTGCACTCCAATTACTTTAGAGGAAGAGTGAGTTAAAAACAAGGGTGGGTTGTGTAAGCAGTTCCCAGTAAATTTGGCATGGGCTTGCACTGTACACAAAGTGCAAGGATTAACTGTCAATGAAGCAGTCATATCACTAAAAAAGATTTTTGCAGCTGGACAGGCATGTGTTTCTTTAAGTCGAGTCAAGACTTTAAGTGGGTTGATCATTCAAGATTTTGCTGATAAAGCAATTTATTGCAAAAACAACATCCAAGAATGTATCAGCACAATGCCACAGTTTGAACTTTATAATATTTCACCACATAACACCAAAAAATCTTTTTAAATTTTCTAATGAATGTTCAGGGTTTACACTGCCATTTGCTAGATGTAATGGCTTCAATCCAATCTTATAATTATAGCTGTATAGCTGTAACAGAGACATGGCTGCCTGTAAACATATCAAGTGAATCCACTTGCATTGAATTGAATGAATCCACTTTCACACTGCTTCACGTTGTTTTGCCTACATTACAGACAACCCTCTGTTAAACTCAATTCAACACCAAAAACATGGTGGTGTTGGCATATACTGTAGAACTAATAATGATTACAATATTTTGGACATTCCCAATGTTAACAGAGTGCATAATATGTCAGATCAACAAACTTGATATAATCATAGTTGTTATTTACAGGCCACCACAATATCGCTTATCTTTGTTTCAAAAATATATGACCAAACTCTGCAATACATTAAACAATAAGTCAGATAATATCTTTTTAATTGGTGATTGGAACCATGATGAATTGAAAACACACACAATATCTACATTGATGGCAAACCTTGGCTATGTTCTGTGTGTCAAAGAACCTACCACTGAAAATGGAACAAGGATTGATCATGTGTACAAGAAAATGACATCTAAATATACTACCATTGCACAAGTTATGCCAGTATATTTCAGTACACACGAAGCAATTCAATGTATATTTTCACAAACATAACCGTGTTTCTATAACATATAAAATTGTGTAACTGAATACAGCGTCTGCCTCGTAATTGCCACTTTGGTGTAATCAGGAATGGCCCATTGGTAACCATTCACAATTTGAAGTTGATCAGACCAAGCATGACCAAGTTATACCCACTTCCTGGCCAACTTCCTGTTGGGCGGGCCTTAAGACTGTCAAAGCGAAGTTGTCCGGCTTGATGAGCTCTATATATGTACCGAGTTTAGAGACTGTAGATGAAAAAAGGTGTGCTACAGAGCATCCCAAAAATGCATATTTTAAAGGGGGCAAAACAGATCAAACTTATCTAAGTTTAAAATAGACATACAATAAATCTGTAAGCTAAAAACACAAATAAGGATTCAGTAATTAGGCCTGTTGCCATTATTACATTGTCTGATATTTAAATCTGGTATATGGCCATATACCGCCATGGCCCATGCATATTAAGTCTAGGCCTTCAGTGCGATTCATGCCATTAAGAAACACAGTTTCACAATGAATAAGATGCCATATGCCCATCATACATTATGTGGCAGCCAACTAATAATACCAACTGACATTTTAAAAACACGTCCACACACGAAAGCCAGAAACAAGGAGGTCTAATACCAAGATTTTGTTTCGTCAGGGTACACGGTTACTTTTCAAAACTTGATCTGACTCTGAATGCTCAAGCAGCCTAATTTACACTTAGAAAACTTCTGATGTTGCTATAACAATGCAAAAAGCACTTACCAATTTGCTTGAAGTGAAAATCAGACCTCCTTTCCTGTTTAATTAATCAATCGAATGATCATGCAGAACATCTCAGGTTTGTAAATCCATAAGGATCTCTTTCTCAATGGCAATACCTGCAGTGATTACAGCCAACTTGTCAGCAAGATCTTGAGCTCTTCGCTTTCAAATTACATACATCACTTAAAGCATGATTGTGTCACTCAAGGCCTGGACTGGGACATATCCTAAAGACCACACCCACAAGAACAAATAAATCAATCTGATTGGCTGATGAATTGACAATCTGACTTTAGATGCCTATTCACTTACACTGTTGAGGGATTCTGTGGAATTCTGAAGGCCTGATGGGGTGGAGCTCATACTCATGTGCTGCTTCGGCTAAGGAGCATGGCTTCGGGCATGCAATTTGTGAAACAGTTGTCACACTTGGCTTGTAAGCATCGAGGAATAAATTCTGATTGGATAAATTTTTTTGTTTTTTGCTATTCATTTGTAGATTAATTGGGAGTTGAAAGCGATTGAAAATACATAGGCAAAAAGGTCAATGATAATGAAAGGATGAAAAAATATTTATTTATTAGGCATGTTATGCCAACAGAGAAGGCTTTGCTGGCCCTGAGAAATTGCCACTGGCCATATATGAACAAACACAATTAGAGTTAATATATTTGAGCATTTATGTACACATTTAAAATTCCACAAGTGTTTAAAAAACATGTTACATATATGAAAATTGTCATTTTTTGTCATATTGTCATATTCTGTATATTGCATATATCTACTGTATATAATTGACATTTTATATCAGTAAAAACATTTATGAACACTTTCAGCATACAAGTGTTCAGGATATATTGCCATTTTCAGATTCATAGCCTATTGTATTAATAGAACTTCAAATTCTAATCACATTTTATTACACATCAAATGGGGATTTTAAGTGAATGTTGGGGATTCTTTGTATAAATGTGGGTTTTGTGTCTCATTCACAGCACACAGGGTAAAGAGTAAACACTAGCTGTGATGTATGTGTGCTGTCTGCGGTCCGTGAAAGTTTAGAAGGATTTTGATAGTGAACACACAACATGGAGGGGACGCTACACTGTTACTATGGAGATGATACAAACATCATAACATATATTCCTTTCTTTGTATTTAACAAGTATTTAAACCGCATGTAAATCACGCTCACCCGTCTTCATCATTTGTGCTCACATTTGGTACCTGTAACATGAAATCCCTCTGAGGAGTATTTAAAATTCCAGAGCATGCATTTTTCAAACAATCCAAAATGGCAAACTTCCTTTTGGGCAGAGCTTATGATTGTCAGCGCAAAAGTTGTCCAGTTTGATGAGAGCTATATGTGTACAAAGTTTGGTGATTATAGCTCAAAAGGGATGTGCTACAGAGCCCCCCGGACATGCCCATCTTCTAGGTGGTGCTACAGAGCCTCCCCCCCGCAACTTTGCCAAGCCCTAATGGCCAACGACTCTGATGGGTGTACAAACTTTAAAGAGATTTCACGCATTTTATGTACCCCAAAAGTACCGAAAACCTTGAAAAGCAGAATAATAATAATAATAATAATAATAATAATCCTTAGAACAACAATAGGGCTCCACACTTTCAGTGCTTGGGCCCTAATAATAATAATAATTGTGAAAAACATTCCAAAAACAATAGGGCTTTAGCACCTCTGGTGCAGGCCTCTCGTTCAAGTCATTGTACCGCTGTTTTATGATCATAATGCCATTCAGAAGGCAAAATATTAGAGGACAAACTAGCAAACAGATATTCAAATTGTGAGGAAAGTATCCACTTTGCATTTCACAGTCAGATATGAGAGATCTACTTCCATTTCCTCAAATTTCTGAATCTTTAATTTGGTTTGTAAGCTTTTTAACAATTACAGTTGTGATGGTGCAATTTTTCCACTTAGTATTAGGAAATAAAAATAAAAATAACGTTTTGTTACAATTGCATTTCCTTATTGTCACTTTTAGCTTTGTGTGACATTTGTGTGGTTAAACTTTTGAGTTAATTTTGAGTGTGAGATCCATAAAAATTAATTTTGGCATTTTTGGGGGGTTGGGGAAATTTCTGAATATAAGAATTGGCTCTGTTTCAATTCATGAACTTGAATTGACTTGCCACACCTCATAGGATGTTGAACTGGAAGGACAGGAAGTGGAATTTACTAAAATGGAATTCGTAGAAATTGAACAGTCACACAACAGAGGAATATCATTTGTCCAACACAGGTTTTGCATAGAAATATTTTGACAAAATATTCTTATTTACACTGATACAGTATGTACAATACAACAGATTGGACATTTTAATATTATTATTATTATATTATTACATTTAAAACTACACTTACTGCAGTTATGAATTTCAGTAACTCTTTAGTGTTTTTTTTGTTTTTTAAAGGGTTTATAAAGGGGTTTGTTAATGACTAATAAGTAATTTACAAATGCATAATAAAACACTGATATGCAGTTATAACAATATAAATAAAAAAGAGCTCCAAGCAGTGATGACTGGCCCAAGCACCATTGGGCTTTCGGAAAACAATGCAAGGAGGACATATGCATTTGGCATTTGACATTATCTTAAAAACTTTTGAAATTGAATGCCTCGCCATGGCAACACCATTCGATTTGTAAAAAATCTGTTCACAATTTAGCATCTTCAGTGTCTTGGCATAATGTTGTCTAAATGTGGTGACAGTCTCATGAATCCCCTAGAAGGAGTATTTAAAAGTTCAGAGACTGCAATATTCAAAACATTCTAAATGGCCGACTTCTAGTTTGGAAGACCTAATGACTATAATCATGAAATTTGTCCGACTTGATATACAGGTGCTGGTCATATAATTAGAATATCATCAAAAAGTTGATTTATTTCACTAATTCCATTCAAAAAGTGAAACTTGTATATTATATTCATTCATTACACACAGACTGATATATTTCAAATGTTTATTTCTTTTAATTTTGATGATTATAACTGACAACTAAGGAAAATCCCAAATTCAGTATCTCAGAAAATTAGAATATTGTGAAAAGGTTCAATATTGAAGACACCTGGTGCCACACTCTAATCAGCTAATTAACTCAAAACACCTGCAAAGGCCTTTAAATGGTCTCTCAGTCTAGTTCTGTACGCTACACAATCATGGGGAAGACTGCTGACTTGACAGTTGTCCAAAAGACGACCATTGACACATTGCACAAGGAGGGAAAGACACAAAAGGTCATTGCAAAAGAGGCTGGCTGTTCACAGAGCTCTGTGTCCAAGCACATTAATAGAGAGGCGAAGGGAAGGAAAAGATGTGGTAGAAAAAAAGTGTACAAGCAATAGGGATAACCGCACCCTGGAGAGGATTGTGAAACAAAACCCATTCAAAAATGTGGGGGAGAACCACTACGCACAGACGTATGCAAGACATGGGTTTCAGCTGTCGCATTCCTTGTGTCAAGCCACTCTTGAACAACAGACAGCGTCTGAAGCGTCTCGCCTGGGCTAAAGACAAAAAGGACTGGACTGCTGCTGAGTGGTCCAAAGTTATGTTCTCTGATGAAAGTAAATTTTGCATTTCCTTTGGAAATTAGGGTCCCAGAGTCTGGAGGAAGAGAGGAGAGGCACACAATCCACGTTGCTTGAGGTCCAGTGTAAAGTTTCCACAGTCAGTGATGGTTTGGGGTGCCATGTCATCTGCTGGTGTTGGTCCACTGTGTTTTCTGAGGTCCAAGGTCAACGCAGCCGTATACCAGGAAGTTTTAGAGCACTTCATGCTTCCTGCTGCTGACCAACTTTATGGAGATGCAGATTTCATTTTCCAACAGGACTTGGCACCTGCACACAGTGCCAAAGCAACCAGTATCTGGTTTAAGGACCATGGTATCCCTGTTCTTAATTGGCCAGCAAACTCGCCTGACCTTAACCCCATAGAAAATCTATGGGGTATTGTGAAGAGGAAGATGCGATATGCCAGACCCAACAATGCAGAAGAGCTGAAGGCCACTATCAGAGCAACCTGGGCTCTCATAACACCTGAGCAGTGCCACAGACTGATCGACTCCATGCCACGCCGCATTGCTGCAGTAACTCAGGCAAAAGGAGCCCCAACTAAGTATTGAGTGCTGTGCATGCTCATACTTTTCATGTTCATACTTTTCAGTTGGCCAAGATTTCTAAAAATCCTTTCTTTGTATTGGTCTTAAGTAATATTCTAATTTTCTGAGATACTGAATTTGGGATTTTCCTTAGTCGTCAGTTGTAATCATCAAAATTAAAAGAAATAAACATTTGAAATATATCAGTCTGTGTGTAATGAATGAATATAATATACAAGTTTCACTTTTTGAATGGAATTAGTGAAATAAATCAACTTTTTGATGATATTCTAATTATATGACCAGCACCTGTATATGTACCAATTTTGGTGACAGTAGGTGGAAATGAGGGTGATACAGAGGCCGTCTTACACACCCATTTTAAAGGGGGCACTACAGAGCCCCCCTACACATCCATGCGTGACCTTTTGCCCAGACCTAATGGCCAATGACTCTGATGTGTGTGCAAAATTTTATGAAATTTTAAGCATGCCAAGTTTCTCAAAAACACCCAAATATAGGAAGAAAGGAAAAATAAAATGAATGCATTGCCATGGCAATAGTATTTAATATATCAACTATCCCTTCACAAATTTGCATCAGCAGTGTCTTGAAAGTATTCTAAAGAATTTTGAAGCAATTCATGTAAACATAAGAGGGCTATTTCAAATTCTGTTAAAAGTGCCATACTTCCTGCTGCCAGTTGGTGGTGCTATGACCGTGACCCATAAAAGCCTCATAAATGTGATCAGCCTCCATTACCAAACATACAGCTGAATTTTCATCAATTGTCTAGCTGTGATGTATGTGTGCTGTCTGCGGTCCTGCGAAAATTTAGAAGGATTTTGATAGTGAATGCATAATGTGGAGGATACGCTACACTGTTACTATTGAGATGATACAAACAGCAGCTGTGCATTTAGATATGTTGCGACTGCTTCAGGCTTTTCAAGCATTTGTTTTGCCACTGTCAAACATGAAAGAAAGCAATGGGGTTCCCTCAGATTTCCTTTTTTTTTTTTTTTTTGCGGAAAATTTGCGGGAATTATAACAAATGGCAAGCTACCGCAAATAATGCTGAGATTGGTTAAATTTGCAAGATCGCAAATTCGGTCGTGTCTAGAAGGGATCCCTCTTTCGTCAACTTCTCTCACATGTGCAGTCTGTTATGTATAGTCTAAGTATGTGTAACTGTGTTCATCATTTAACTGTTTATCAAAAGAATGACATATAAAGTTAAAGATCAGTTTAAGATGTCTAGCAAAGTAACAATGGCATGCTCATGATACAAGGCGTTTGAAGTCACATAGATGAGCGCTAGTAAAAGATAATTTTAAATGGTCTGCTTTGATAAAAAGTAATTCTTGATCAATTCAAGTTCTAAAATAAATATTAAACGTAATAAATTTGATAACTTCATCTCTACGTGTGCTATTGTCGGTCATGAGATATTGTAAGTCAGTGGAAAAGTACATCAGTCAGCGCTGGTAAAAGGAGTCTGACTGTGCGGTTCTAGTGGTTATTAATTTGCCCATTGCATAAGAGGTTTAGGGTTCTAATCTGCCCATATGAAACTTTATATTTTAATTAACAAAGGTTGCATCCGCACCTCAGTGGATGTATATATTGAGTGGGGGACACATTTGTTTGCATTTTTTCTATGGGATTCGACTGGAAAAGAGCGCAAACTTCGGAACTCACAGCAATGAGGAGCGCTTGCCACCCATTCTCGATTCCTCACAGAGAAGCCCAAACGAGGGCCTGCAGGCCAAAGATGACTTTGATTTGGCCCGCCTTGAAGTATATGACAAGAGTAGGGAAAAAAATGCTATTGACGCAGTTCATTGTATTAATTTAGCAGACTGCAAAGTAAGTTTTTATTTTTATTTTTTTATAATGAAATTATAAAGGAGGGGAACCAGGGCAACTTTAATATTTTAATATAAAATTGTTTGCAGAGCCTGAAATCTGGTGCGGGATTGCAGCTATTGTGCACAATTTTAATAATTCCCACAATTTCCACATTCATAATGCAGGAAATTTCCACACACTTTTATTCACTTTATAGTGCAGCTGCAAATTAGTCTCTATGTTAGTACACCAATAGATACAGATGAACAAATCAAATCAATTAACTTGTTTTTGTATCAAATTGTAATTCCAGAAGCTGCGCAAATAAATCTGCTCCGTCTCTCCCTCTCTCGCTCTGGTGCAGCTGTCAACAGTGTCAGAAGTATGAGCGTGTGAAGTGAAAAACTGTTTTGTCGCATTAATACTGAACTTAAGATGTTACAGATTGTAATGATGCTGAGCGATGAGGTAAACAAAGAGACGATGGAGTGAAGAAACCAAGTGCAATTTTATTAACAAACGTGAAATCCAAAAAACCCTAACTATAAATGTGAAACATAAACATGAACTTGATTATAACCTTGACTTAACATAAACTTAGCATGACACGTTACCAAACACACAATACCTGACACCCGACAATGGAAAACATGAGGGCTAAATACTTGGTCATGGGAGAACACATGACAAAGATAACCAATAAACACTAAGAACTCCAAACAAGATAATCAAACAACGAACCAATGAAAACAAGACACATGAACATGGAGTTTGAACAGGACATCACATGACCAGGAACACATGACATGAAACAGGAACTAAATTTTTCAAAATAAAAGACATGAAATACATAAACACACCCATTAAACATTAAACAGATGTATGAAACTTTCTAAACCTGTTTACCCTTTAATGCCCGAGCCCCAAATTCTGAAAATTCCATTCTGTGCCAGAATATGATATTCATATCAAATTTCATATTATATTCATATTCATATAACATCACACACCTGAACTGTATATACCATATTGAAGAGAAGAACTAGGGCTTTCAAATGATATAAATATATTTATGATTATTTAAGGCTAATCATCCTTTATCAATAAGATTTCACACAGCAATTTTTACAAAAATCTTCTCCAGCCACCATACTTCATCAGACAACTGCATTTTCAACCATTTTAATTACAAGCTAGAGGCAAACTTAGAGTGTATAAAATATACATAATTTTGTGGGCAATGTAGAATAGCAGACAGATTAGAAATATAATCTATTGTTTAAAAGTTATGACCATTCTAGTGATTAGTGGGAAAACGGAAAAAAAAAAAAACATTTAGAATGTTAAGATACATTTCACATGACCACACCTCAAATACTCCTTTTGAGCACCTGTAATAATAAATTGAGATTGCATCAGAAATTGAAGGACACAAACACTGAAATATAAATTTTATGTGTTCAATAAAACACACACTTTATTTAATTTGAACATTAGAATTACACACGTATTATTCAGCAAAACATACAAAATCAAACATTCTAACTATCTACAGTAAATACATTTTTAATAAAGAGTGCAGGAACAGAATATATATATATATATATATATATATATGTAAAATTCATAAATACTCAACAACTGCAATATCTGTGGAGAGAAGAGAGGGAGAAAAGAGGGGAGGGGGAGGACAACACCAGTAAACACAGCCCAACCTAGGCCTCTTCGTGAAACTGGTCACACACAGTTCCTATTGCAAACCAAGCAAAGTCTTTTGCCATTACATTCCGGTGCGCAACAAGCTACTTTAGTTTTATTTTCAGTCCTACTTTTCCAATAGCATAGCCAATATCTCTTAGAGGACTCTTCAGATTTAGGGACATGGGCTGTGTGGAGTGATGACGAAGGAGGGACTACAGGCTTTAGTGTATGCAAAGGGAAACTTGCGTGAATACTGAACCGCCCAGCTGACGAGCCAGGTTTTCTCTGAAATCTATCTGGGTTAAGTTCACCGGTCTACGCTCATCCCCTGGTGCCACATGAATGTGTTGTCATTCCTTAAACAATATGAAACTATTGATGACTGCAATGTCTATGAAGTGGAAAAAAAAAAAAAAGAGTCTTCCACCACTTCTGAGTTTTTTGTAGGACGTCGAAAGATTTTATCATTTGGTCTGACCTATCAACACCACCCATGTTTTTGTTATAATCGCTGATGACAGTGGGCTGGAGGACTTCTACTTTTGTCCAGTCGCCATAATTTTTTACAAACCTAGTAATTTCGGTTGAGCCATTCGCATTGTGGAAATTGGAGAGGCATGTAACTGCACGCGTGTCCTTCCACTGAATTACAAATATATTCCCCTCAATCCTACACCACGAGCTGTCTTGCGTTCCCATCTTTTGATGTCTTTAAATTCTGCAGGAAACAGTTTACGATTCACCCTGCATGTCCCACAGGCATTAGTTCCCATTCCTTACAACTTAACCATAAGAGCTGGGGATGTGTAAAAGTTGTCAAACCAAACATTGTGGCCCTGGTCTTTGAATGGCTGCAGAAACAATTCAACTACTTTGGTGGCCAAGTCAGTGACACGCCCATCATGACTACCTGTGTAGACATTAAACTCGAGAGCATACCCCGAGTCTGATGTTGCAATTACCCATAATTTAAAACCCCACTGAGTAGGCTTGCCCTTCATGTATTGTTTAAATCCTGACTGAGCTTTAGACTTGACCATACGTTCATCTATTGCGAGATTTTGGTTAGGCTGAAAGAGCTGCTGGCATTTTTGTTTGAGGTGGTCCATAAGATAATGCAACTTCCTAATGCGATCCTGATTATCCTCTGTGGTAGGGTCTACAACATGTAGAGCTGCTAAAAGAGCCTTGTAGCGGTCATGCGACATAAATCCCCTCGCCCACGAGCCCTGAAGTGACTTGGTTCCCCAATGACGATGGGAATCAGGGAGAATTGAAAACCCCATGTAAATGAGCAACCCAAGAATTTGTAAAATTAATCGGGGGTCACCTCCATCCAAGCTCCTTGGTAGATGGAATATGACGGACAATTAAGGACGAGCTCCCACCCCTGATGGTTTGTAAAGCTGCATATCTCAGCAACTACAACCTGAGTAAAAACAGCATGAAAAAGTCAATTTCTCGCAACATCATATTGGAGGTTGACCGCACAACCTGACGCACGCTACCTAAGTCAATACTGAATGGACGGCTAGGCTTAAATGGGAGAGGTTTTGGTGCCTGTGAATCGATGTCAGTGTACGAGGGATAAGAAACAGAGTTTGCACTTTCTAGCTGACTTGGGACCTGTGCGAGAATGGCTAGCCATACCCAAAATAATAAGAGTAACAGTATTAGTGTTACTGTGATTATCAGTCATATGAGAAATAGAAACAAACAAGACATACACATTCATACATACCCAGCTGATGGTCTTGGCTGGGGATCAGGTTCCATCTCATCCTCCATCACCTCGTGGTCCGGGTCTTCCTGCAGTAGTTCCTGGTTCAGCAGATCTTCATCCTGTGGGCTCTTGCCCTCAAAAGCAGGGAGCCATAGTCTCTATCCATCTCTACAACAGAAAAAAAGTACACAATTGGTAGCCAGCAGTGTGTTTTTCATAAATCCATACACTAAATAGTCACCAAAGGCTTGCAGACTAAGCAGAATGTCCAACTGCATGCAGCCCTCTCACGCTTTCCTTGTGAACAGGAAGCTACACACAGTCTAAAATCATGTCTGTGTGATGTATTGGTAAGGCTATCTGTTAAATTATAGAAAGATATCTATCATTTTTTATATTACATGGAAAAATCAACAAGCTAGATAGCTTATCTAACTAGCAGGCCAGTTTCCAGGCAGGTCTGAACAGCGTAGGAAAAAAAAAAAAAAAGTCTTAACAGCGTCTGCTCTTTGCCTCACATTACTTCAGGCAGATTTTTCACAAGCGACAAAATTGGCAAAAAAAAAAAAAAAGTTATTGATATTTAGTTAAAAATGTACATAGTATTGCTAGTTAATGTTTATTTAGCAAGTATCACAGAAAGTGCCCAAAAAAAAAAACAAACAAAAAAAAGTTTTTATAAAAAGAAGAGGCTGGCCGATGACGGTCACATTTTTTTCCAGAAAAAAAACAACTATCTAGCGCTACTACAAATAAATGCTTCGTAACTAAAAAGGTTTGACTATCTTCCACAAGCAACAAAATTGGCCAAAAAAGTTATTGATATTTAGCTAAAAATGTACATAGTATTGCAATCTAATGTTTATTTAGCAAGTTTCACAGAAATTTGCTTAAAAATAGAGGCTAGCTGCCGATGAACGCCGACGGTCATGTCATTTTTTCCAGAAATAACAAGCGTTACTCCTACAAATAAATGCTTCATAACTAAAACGTTTTGACTTTCAATAGACAATACTGACAACACATGTTAAATAACTTGTCTTACATTGAAAGATCGCCTCAGTTTTCAATTTGAAGCAGTAAGTTCAACACTGGAGGTAATCTCCCGTGATATCCTCTCTGGCTCCGCTCAGGCAAATAGAGGATGAATCGGATGACGAGTATCCCTTAACCAAATCATATGTGCTTTTAGCTTATATTGTCATGAGAATCTAGCAGTTTTCAGAAATAAAATCGGTGATTGGACGGCGAAGATATTGAGACAGGAACCATGGGAATAATTGTTCCCAAATTTGAACACCTCGGCTGGAAATCTCCGTAAGTGAGCGATGTGATAAAACTATATCATTCCTGTTTATAGTCAAGCTGTTAACATTGCAAGCATGTGACGGCGAACGCCTTTCATATCTTGGCACTCCCTCATTGTTCATATTGCAGCACATTTGCAAGAAAGGCAAAAATAGCAAACGTAATGTGAAATGTACCAGCTGCATAATGAAGAGAGGCACTTAAACACTTGTTACATCTCTCATCTCTAGTTCCATCCATGGTTGGAAATTAACGGAAGCACTGGGCTAAAAAATCCCCCTGCAATCTGATATAGTTCCAAATTATTATAACCATCACGTTCTTCATTTGAATTTTTGCTGAATATTATTTGTTTCGTGCTGTCCGTTGTGCAGATGGTGCCAAGTCAGTGGCGGATGCTCGCACCATAAACACACACAGACGTGCACTCCTTTTCTCACGGTTTGCATCAGTTCGGTGTCATGCTCACGCACTAAAATTATCAAATACTACAATGTAGTTAATAATAATATTAACAAAAATAATATATGGATGTGTTAAATAGCCTTGATGTTAAATAAAACACTATTAATGATACAATAATAATTTTACAGGACATAAACCACTTCATATCTCTTACTAATGTTCATTGTTTTATTAAATTGGCTTGAAGGAGTTGCTAAGTTTTTTTCTCATTCAAAATCTGGAGAAATGCTGTCATTTACATCTACTGTGTCGGTGAATTTGTTTTATGGGCTATTAATTTAATAGCCAAAATATCTGGAAATATGTGAATGAGCAAAAAAAAAAATAAATAAATAAAATTTAGTAACAATGCACGTTATGCAATGCCCTTTATATGTAAGGGGGTGAATCCCCCCCCCCCCGAAATAAATTCCAGGCCCTGAGTTTGTTATAATGCAACAAATATGGTTTTATTTTAAAATGTATTAAAATTTAATGCATGAAATGGTAACATCCTTTAGCTTATTAAAAGATGATCATTTCATACTGGCTATTTATACACCACTAAGCACATAAAAATGACAAAGCATTTTACACACATTAAATCTACTAATTGCTTATGAATTTATACCAATCACAAAATACATTTAGCTTTTAAACCTAAGATCACATGATAAAAAAATAATTGAAGCTCTGCAACAAACACAAACATTGAGCATGCATATATCATGAAATATTAACGATCTATTTTGCGTGTGGGTATTCTAACATCCATAACATATATATATATATATATATTTCATTAATCCAGACATAAACAATGAAAATTTTATCAAACAAAGACAACATGAGCGCTAAAAACACATACAATAAGTTCATCATGAGTTAGCACAAACAATCATTACGTCACCAAAATCCACTCCGGTGCATGCGTGTTACTACATCCAGTTCATATTGGATCTAATCTAGTGTGTCATCGCTCTACAGGCTACAGTGAGAACCTCTTGGAGCTTAGCTGTCCTCTGACCAATGGAGCCTGGCTGTCCTCAGTTGGACATTTCTGGTACTGTATCAGAGCACGGATTCTGGAACAGAACTGACTCTGATTTTCTAGTATTTTTACATTTCAGTCGATATTTTTACTATATTTTATTTATATAAAAAAATTAAAAGTTTGTGCAGTACATTTTCATTACAATAAACTTAAACTTCTGTAGCTTTTATATTTCACTTTAAAAGCTGCTTTCATTTACACAATAAACTGCCATGGCAACAGTATTTAAGATATAAAATATCCTTTTACAATTTTATATCAGCAGTGTCTTGACATTAATCTAAATAATTTTGAAGTAATTCATATAAACATAAGAGGGCTATTTCAAAGTCTGTTGAAATTGCCTTACTTCCTGCTTCCAGTTGGTTGCGTTATGACTGTGACCCATAATAGCTGCATAAATGTGATCAGCCCCCATTACCAAACATACAGCTGAATTTTCATCAAAATCATACAATGCACACAGAAGATATAATTAACTTCTTTTTTCACATTTTTGCCCTTAATTTGTTGCCTCGCCATGGCAACACCATTCGATATATATCAAAAATCTGTATGCAATTTAGCATCTTCAATGTTTTGGCATAAGGTTGTCTAAATTTGTTTGCAGTCACATGAATCCCCTAGGAGTATTCAAAAGTTCAGGGCCTGTAATTTTCAAAAAATGCATATTAAATCCAAAATGGCCGACTTCCTGTTAGGCGGAGCTAAAGACTGTAATTTTAAAAGTAGTCCAGCTTGATGAGAACAATATATTTAGCAAGTTTGGTGACCATTGAAGAAACTGACCCCACCACTTTTGTCAAAAGGTGGTGCTGCAGAGCTCCCCAGCCACGCCCATGTGTTACATTTTTCCCAGGCCTAATGGCTGACAACTCTGATGTGTGTACAAAATATAATGAAAATTCAAGCATGCCAAGTTCCTCAAAAACGTGAATATACATAAAAAAAGAATAATGACATTTAATGAGTTGCCATGGCAACACTATTTAAGATAGCAAGAATCCCTTCAGAATTTTAAATCTGCACGATCTTGACATTATTCTAAAACATTTGAAGCAATTCAGGTAAAAATAAGAGGGATATTTCAAAGTCTGTTAAAAGTGCCACACTTCCTTCTGCCAGTTGGTGGCACTATGACCGTGACCCACAACAGCCACATCACTGTGATCAGCCGACAAGGCCAAACATACGGCTCAATTTTGATGTAAATCACACAATGCACACAGAAGATATTCTACAGAAGATAAACTTCCTGTATACCATTTTTTGACATTATTTTATCACATAGCCATGGCAACACTGTTTGATATATCAAAAATATGTTCGCAATTTAGCATCTCACTGTCTTGGCATGATGTCACCCACATTTGCTACCTGTAACATGAATCCCCTAAGAGGAGTATTTCAAATTCCAGAGCATGCATTTTTCAAACAATCCAAAATGGCCGACTTCCTGTGTATGAACTTTTGCCAAGCCCTAATGTCCGACGACTCTGACGTGTGTGCAAACTTTCAAGAGTTTTCATGCATGTTAAGTACCCCAAAAGTACTGAAAATCTTGAAAAGAAGAAGTAGAAGAAGAACCATCCTTAGAAGAACAGTAATGCCTCTGCACTTTCAGTGCTTGGTCCCTAATAATAATAATAATAGTCATAATAATAATAATAATAACCCTTAGAAGAACAATAGGGTCTCCGCACTTTCAGTGCTTGGGTCCTAAAAAGGGCAACTTCCATGCAATACTTAACAAATAGTGAGCATTTAACTTACTACAAAATGTGCATGTTATAAATGCTTAGTAAACACACTTGTACAGTCAAATGCCTTAATTCATGATTTATGTCGCAATGTAGCAAAAACAGATTATTTAGTGAGATTAAAAGGAAAGGTTATGTTATTTTGCCACAGTCCACTTTGTGTATATTAATTACTGTAATGCCTTGACTCACTTGAGTTGTCACTCCCAATTTCATCTTGATGTCAAAAGAATGGTGCTACCCCCAGTGTATTTTTGTTTCCCCAGTGTCACAATTTACCTTTACCTAGTTACCTAAGAAAAAAATAAATAAATAAATGAAATAAAAAAAAAACACGTTTCAGCTCTTCATACTCATTCACAGGATATATCATATAATAAAGTCTGATGACCAATTAAACAAATTGTACTTTATATATGTACAAACTTTACTATGTACATAGGTTTCTAATGTAAGCAACTCCACTTATGTGTCCACTTTACATTAAGGTACATTTTCATAGTTTACTTATGTTGAATATGTGTTAATAAGCAATTAAAACATGCAAAGTAAAATAGCTCACTATTTGGCAAGTGTATTGCATGAAAGGGACCCTTTTTAAGCATGTTGTTATAACTGCATATCAATGACCTGTTATGCATTTATAACTGACTTACTACTCATTATTGAACGGACCCCTTTATAAAACCACTTAATAAATATTAAGAAAGAGAAAATTAATGTAAAGTCTTACCTGTTTATTATTATTATTATTATTATTATTATTATTATTATTATTATTATTATTATTATTACATTCAAATTTAAATTGCAATTCTGCATCATCATTTTAATTCTAATTCAGGAATTAAACTGGTATTTAAAATGCATTCTTAATTCAATTCTGAAAGCAGCACTACCCTGTTCATGAGAAAACAGAGCTGTGCTACACAAATATAGAATTTTAGACTTTCTTTTGTCAAGTTTGAACATCAACAAGAGCTCAACAGGAAATAATGTCATAAAAACTGAATTTAGGGTGAGCAGCTTTCTGGAACTCAGTACTTATCATTTGATTTTCTGGCTAGCCCAAAGAGAGGGATTGTATTGTGCCTATTGAGTACTCTGCCTTGATCCTGGTGAATCATTCTTACCGGGGGAAGATTGTGACTGGCACTGCAGATATACGCACTGTTTCTGCAGGCAACAGTTTTGCATGGGTCATAAACCACAACATTCATCACTGCATGAACCTGCATGATAATAAATAAATAAATAAAAAAATACAAATATTTGCCTTAAAACGTTTATCTATATTTCAGCCTCAACATAAATCTGAGGCAGTGTTTGGGGAGCTACTTTTGAAACTGCTCATCAAGCTACAGACTACTCATAATTTAAAGAATTTAAAATACAGTCAAGCTACTCTTAAAAAAAAAATGTTGCAATGCAAAATTAGCAACTAATAAATTACATTCAGCTATTAGGGAGATATATCAAAGCTATTTCTTATCTAAGCTATTTCACAATATAAAAGCTATTTGTTTTTAAATACCCTTTTTTGCATTCAGAGCAGTATTTCTCTGGCACGGAAAAATATATATATATATATATATATATATATATATATATATATATTTTTTTTTTTTTTTTTCCGTGCCAGAGAAATACTGCTCTGAATGCAAAAAAGGGTATTTAAAAACAAACTTGTGAAAAACTTTTAAAGTGATGATTTCTTAAAAGAATAATGACATAATAATGACAATAGTTTTTATTAATCAATTATGGATCCACTAGGCTCTCCTTCTCTTTCTCCCTCACTGCCGACACAGTGCTCATTCTCCCCTGAGGTTTGATCACATGCACCTGCACATCATTAGTGGATAATCAAGGACGACATTTATATCCAGCTTTCACACACACCCTTTGTCTGTTCTCGTCGATGTTTTCTCAGAGACTACAGACCTTCCTAGTATTGACAAACTTACCTGATGTTATATTCGGTGGATATTACCTCCTTGTTGTTATCCTCATCTGGATTTGTTTGTTGGTGTAACGTGGCTGGCAACAGGTAGATGAAGAGACGATGACGATGAAGTGCGAAGAACCCAAGTGCAGTATATTTACATGATGAATATCCCAAACATTTATCCAAATGTGAGAACAAACATAAACATGAACAACTTGACTTGACATGACTTGGCTTGACTACAAACTTGACATGGAACGCTGCATACCAACAACGATACATTCACAATACTCGACAATGGCAAACATGAGGGCTAAATACTTGGACTTTGGAGAACACATGACAATGATAACCAGTGAACACACAGAACTCTAAACAAGATAATGAGACTGCTAACAAGCTAATGAAACAATGAACCAATGCGGACAACACACAAGAACATGGGAAAAGTCCTGGTTACTTGCATAACCTCCATTCCCTGATGGAGGGAATGAGACGTTGTGTCGATGTAGTGACACTAGGGGTCACACTTGGGAGCCCGAGACACCTCTGGTCTTTGATAAAAGGCAAATGAAAATTGGCGAGTGGTATTTGCATGCCACTCCCCCGGACATACGGGTATAAAAGGAGCTGGCGTGCAACCACTCATTCAGGTTTTATGCTGAGGAGCCGAGACAAGGTCCGGCCATTTCAGCGGGTAGTTCAGCATTGTGGCAGGAAGGACACAATGTCTCATTCCCTCCATCAGGGAACGGAGGTTACGCAAGTAAAAAGGACGTTTCCTATCTGTCACTCACTCGACGTTGTGTTGATATAGTGACACTAGGGGTCCCTACACAAAACGCCGCAACTGGCTGAACTGTGTTACATGAACTGGCGGTGTGTGACAGGCAGACCACCACATGTGCCTCGTAGCCAGCGCACCAGGCCGACACGTAACCTCCCCCAACACTGTTATGAGTGTCGAACGGCCCTTTGGGACAAGTCAACTACCCAAAAGATAGAGACAGGCTAGCCCAGTTGTGGCCTCTTTTCCCCTTCTTTTCTTCCACTCCCTAAAAAAAAGGGGGATTATCCGACTGGGCCGACCAGGTCTAGTCGGGGTGTGTCTCTCCCAAGGGGAGGACACCACGGAGACCACACCTCACCCAGAGAGAGGGGGGTATTTAAGTGGAAATACGTCACTTGGTCTTGCCGAGCTATGTCGGAAGTATGTCATGTGGAGAAGTCTCTTGGTAGGTCCTACCCAACGGGGGAGGAGTTAATACAAACATGGATACTGGGGCAGAGGGGCCTCTGCCCAAGGAAGATGCAGTTTGCCAACAGGGAAATGAATTAGCGGAAGACATACATCGCATGGTGTTACCTACGGGGAACCACCACATGCGGAGCACCTACCCCAGTACAGGGCTTTAGTTAGCACGTGTACTGGGCCGGCAGTGAGTCTCTCCGAAAACTCGACTGCCACAGGAAGTCAACCAGGGAACACAGTTTGTGAACTACTGGGAGTTAATGGCACATGTCTTCAGCTCAGGGGAGGTGAAAGGTGCTATGTGCAAACGATACACCCAGCGTCCTGTACTTACCTGCTTGTATTGCATGCCACTACACGGGACAAAACCGGTTCCAACCGGAGGTTGTAGAACCTCGCAAAGGTGTTGGGTGTTGCCCAGCCCGCTGCTCTGCAAATGTCTGTTAGAGAGGGGCCCCTGGCCAGGGCCCAGGAGGCCGCTAAACCCCTGGTAGAATGGCTCGTAACCTTACCGGAGGTGACACGTCCTGGGCGTGATATGCTATAGTTATGGTGTCAATGAGCCAGTGGGCGATCCTCTGCTTGGAGACAGTGCTTCCTTTCCGCTGTCCACCAAAGCAGACGAAGAGCTGCTCAGAGATTCTAAAGCTCTGCGTGCGATCCAAATAGATGCGTAAAGCATGCACCGGACACAGCAACGTCAGGGCTGGGTCTGCCTCCTCCTGGGGCAGCACTCGCAGGTTCACCACCTGGTCCCTAAAAGGGGTTGAGGGAACCTTGGGCACATAGGGGTGTGAGGATCACGTGAGTGTAGCCCGGACCGAAATACGTTTCGCTGACAGAGAACGCTTGCAGGTCTCCTACCCTCTTAATGGAAGTGAGCGCAGTCAGGAGGGCAGTCTTCAAGGAGAGTGCCTTTAACTCAGCTGACTGCAAAGGCTCAAAGGGGGCTCTCTGTAGACCCTGAAGAACTACAGAGAAGTCCCATGAGGGAACAAGGCGCGGTCTGGAGGGGTTCAGCCTCCTGGCACCTCTCAGGAACCTGATGATCAGGTCGTGCTTCCCTAAGGACTTACCGTCCACTGTGTCGTGGTGTGCTGCTATAGCGGCTACGTACACCTTCAAGGTGGAAGGGGACAGCTGCCCTTCCAACCTCCCCTGCAAGAAGGAAAGCACTGATCTGACTGCGCATCTCTGGGGGTCTTCCCATCGGGAAGAACACCACTTAGCGAACAGACGCCACTTAAAAGCATACAGGCGCCTCGTAGAGGGGGCCCTAGCCTGAGTGAACGTGTCTACCACCACGGGTGGTAGACTGCTTAGGTCTTCCATGTCCCGTCCAAGGGCCAGACATGGAGATTCCAGAGATCTGGTCGTGGTTGCCAGATGGTGCCCCGTCCCTGAGAAAGAAGGTCCTTCCTCCATGCGGCGAAATTAAATGAGAAAGCAACAAAAGTTTCTCCTTCTGGCCCTCCACCAGGAGATGGAGTGGTCTGCTTACCAGCTCCAAGGTGGGTTTCATCATCCCTGAGTCACCCGTCTCAGGGGCACTTCGAAGCTTTTTGTGGGTTCTTGGCGGCCGGCCATGAGACGGGTGGCGTCTGCTTCCTGCGGTGGGCTCCACGCCGGGGCCAGGCCGAAGGGGCGGGCTGCGGTAGAGCTGGTGCAATCACCAGAGGGGGATGCCCTTGGCGACGAGCAGGCGGGGTGCGGGATCTTGAGCCGCGCCGGGGCAGGATATGCCGGATAGCCTCCGTCTGCTCGAGAACTGCTGGGAAAAGTCCTCGACGGTGTCGCCGAATAGGCCAACATGGGAGGTTGGGGCAGCAAGGAACTGTGCCTTGTCGGCCTTACCCATATTGACCAGGTTGAGCCAAAGGTGGCGCTCCTGGACCACTAAGGTGAACATCGCCTGCCCGAGAGACCGCGCCATGACCTTCGTCACCCGGAGAGCGAGGTCGATCGGCGAGCGCAGTTCCTGCATCAAATCTGGGGCGGAACTACCCTCGTGCAGTTCTTTTAGCGCCTTGGCTTGATGGACCTGCAGGAGAGCCATGGCATGCAGGGCAGAGGCGGCTTGTCCAGCAGCACTGTAGGCTTTGGCCATCAGGGATGACGTGAACCTACAGGCCTTGGACGGGATCTTTGGATGTCCGCACCAGGTGGTGGCGCTCTGCGGGCATAGATGCACCGCGAGCGCCTTATCCACCTGGGGAATCACCGAATAGCCCCTGGCCGCCCCGCCATTGAGGGTAGTGAGGGCAAAAGGTGCCTCCCACGATTTTGTCAGCTCCTTGTGCACTTCCAGGAAGAAAGTTACTGGAGCGGGGCGTGGCTGCTTTGAGTGGCGCCGCGAGCCCAGGAACCAATCATCGAGCCACGAGGGTTCAGGGGAGAGCGGAATGTTCTACTCTAGCCTGATGCTCGCGGCTGCCTGGGAAAGCATGTCTGTCATTTCCGCATCAGCCTTTGACTGGGCGACCGTCCCCGAGGGGGGGAGCTCAGCTGAGGCTTCTGTGTCTGACTGGACGAGCCCGCTCTCCGATGCTGCACTCGAGATCTCATCAGCTTCGCGGGCTCCGAACAAGAGGTCGAACTCGCCGTGAGACGAGCCGGCGGACTCGTCTGGAAGCCCAATTGGGGCAGACGAGCATGCTGGGGAATGGAAGGTCCATGGGGAAACACCCGGCGGAGGTGGTCCCATTGGGGTCCCCAAATCGCCCCCAGTGCTAGCTGTGCTGGCCTCATATCCGTAGGTAGATGGACCGAGGCGACGAAAGCAAGCCGCGACCGCAATGTTGCCATGGTCATGTTCTCGCAGTGAGTACATGATCCATCCATGAATGCTGTCTCCGTGTGGGCGTGCCCAGACACGAAAGACAGCGATCGCGACCATATGAAGTTGAGAGGTAACGACCGCAACCAGGAATAACACACAAACGGAAAGGCATCTTTAAAAAGATGCGTCTTTAAAAAGACATTCTGTGTGTGCTGCTCATTTAGAGAAATATACTCTTTTAGAAAAATATACTCTCTTTTTTCTGCCGAAGTGCCCAGGGGCGTTCTCTGCAGTGCATAGTGACGGCTGAAATGCGCCGTCAGATCCAGCAGAGGTGAATGAACAGTCAGCTCAGTAAACATCAACCATTTGGCTCTGAAGAGAAAATCTGAATGAGTGGTTGCACGCCAGCTCCTTTTATACCCGTATGTCTGGGGGAGTGGCATGCAAATACCACTCGCCAATTTTCATTGGCCTTTTATCAAAGACCAGAGGTGTCTCGGGCTCCCAAGAGTGACCCCTAGTGTCACTACATCGACACAATATTGAGTGAGTGACAGATGGGGAACACATGACAAGGTTACATGACAATGAAACAGGAACAAACATGGCATGGAACTATTTTACCAAATTTTACCAAGACATGAACAAAAACACATAAAACCATGACATATCCCCCCACTAGGGGCGGCTCCTGTTGCCCCAAAACAAAAACACAGAGTTCAAGAGGAAGCTGGGGGGCGGGGGGACTGTGGCAACTTGACGTGGTTACATGGCATGACACGGTAACATGTTACGGCAGGATCCTGACTTGGCCATGGTAGGCATAAGCGCTGGACCGAGGAGCAGAGGCGGGCCTGGACCATGGAGCAGAGACGGGCCAGGACAGTGGAGCAGAGGTGGGCCTGGAACATGGAGCAAAGGCTTTCTTGTGACATGGCATGGAGCAGACTGAAGCTTGGCTGAAACATGGCATGGAGCAGACTGAAGCTTGGCTGTGACATGGCATGGAGCAGACAGGTTTGGCTGTGACATGGCGTGAAGCAGACTGAGGTGTTATTGTGATGGGCTCAGGCATTGCTGTGACATGGCATGGAGCAGGCTGAGGAGTTGATGTGACATGGCATGGAGCAGGCTGAGGCATTGCTGTGACACGGCATGGAGCAGACTCAGGCATGGCTGTGACATGGCATGGAGCAGGCTGAGGCATTGCTGTGACATGGCATGGAGCAGACTCAGGCATGGCTGTGACATGGCATGGAGCAGACTCAGGCATGGCTGTGACATGGCATGGGGCAGGTCGAGGCGTGGCTGTGACATGGCATGGAGCAGGCCGAGTCGTGACATGGCATGGAGCAGACTCAGGCGTGGCTTTGACATGGCATGGAGCAGACTCAGGCGTGGCTGTGATATGGCATGGAGCAGGCTGAGGCGTGACATGGCATGGAGCAGACTCAGGATCCGGGGCAGAAGGTGGCGCAAGTTCTGTGACCATGACGTGGGACCCTGGCTTGGCGACCATGACGTGGGACGCAGACTCGTCGGTCATGACGTGGGACACTGGCTCGGCGGCCATGATGCGGGACACTGGCTCATCGGCCATGACGCGGGATGCTGGCTCGCTATCCGCCTCCCCCGCAGTGAACGATGAACCACATATCAGTTGGGCAAGGTTGATATATTGAGTCAGGCTGTAGGTACTCCCACCGCTTTGCATCAGGTAGGAGATCGGCTCATTCAGCCCAAAATGGAAACAGTCTTGAGGGCAATCACATTAAAATCGACCCTGCAGGCCAGAGCACAAAAGTCCTCAACATATTCCTCAATGGAATCAATATTTGGTGTGAACATCAAAACAGCACCAGTTCTGCTACTTATACCTGGACACAGTTTTTCTTGGTTGTTGGCAAACAGGATGTTCCAAGCTTCTTGGAGTATTCGCCACAGTTCTTTTATTTATTTATAAAATAAATCTCAATTACTTCTGTCTCTTACAGAAGTAATTGAATTACCAGACTGGCCCGATGTTCAGTGGGGGGCTCTGTGAGGGCCATGCCATCTGTTGCAGGGCTCCCTGTTCTTCTATTCTATTCTATTTGCAAAAGGAATATTTGGGAGTTAGTAATATAAGTAATACCGCTCACATGTTGCTTGTTTTAAAATCCACTCTTTCAGTATTTTAATGCATTAACTGTTATGACGTCATTCAGATCACAAAACAGTGGGCATATTCCGAACTTAGAGACTTGTAGCTTTCAAACAATATAAGGTTGTATATTTACATTTTACATTTATGCATTTGGCAGATGCTTTTATCCAAAGCGACTTACAGTGCCCTTATTACAGGGACAATCCCCCTGGAGCAACCTGGAGTTAAGTGCCTTGCTCAAGGACACAGTGGTGGTGGCTGTGGGGATTGAACCAACAACCTTTTGCTTACCAGTTTAGTGCTTTAGTCCACTATGCCACCACCACTCTAGATATGAAGGTAATATAGTCCAATAAACATAAAACATGCTAAAAAAGCAGAAAATCATCCCATATATGGGACGTGCCAGTTAACAGGATAAACTAGCTCTTCAGTATACTTACTGTCAAGATTGTTCATGTGATAACTAAAGAAGAAAATATTTGCAACATTTTGTAAGGAATTTATTTCAATTTTAATTTATTGTATTTAAATGTTTCATCAATTTTATTATGAAATGAAAAAAAAAAGAGTTCCCATCTGAGTATGTATTTTGATAAAATAATTGAAATACGATAAGATGTATCATCCTGCATCAAGACTTATTTTGTAATCAAATAATAATGATGTAATAATAATAACTTTTGATAATTTTAGTCTATTGTCATTGATAGACTCCTTGGCTACATTACAATTGATTCTATTCATTGCTTTTTGAGCAGTAAAATCTTCACAAAAATTATATTTTCACTAATTTTTGCCATTCCTGTGCTTGGCCTCAATAATTGCTGCTTGCTGCTATATTTATTATTATTATTATTATTATTATTATTATTATTATTAGATAGTTTACATCTTTGATCACTACTTAATTCCCAACATTTGTGTTATTTATAGTTGGGATGGCTTTACTATTATTCTAAAATATTACAATAGTAAAAATAAAGAATGAATTGATGTGTCCAAACTTTTGACTGGTAGTGTGAAAATCTGGGAACTTTTCCCTGTCTTAAATCCACCTATGTTCTAACTTTTTAGATAATTTATAAGCAGTCTCCTGCATGGATTGTCATAGAAGGTACTGTGGATCCTGCGGAGGACATTTAAGGTTGGTGTTTAATGAAATCTCAATTAAATAATATGATTCATAGGAACATTTCAATTACTTTCCCTCTCAGATTAGCAATTTGACTTAGTCAAACATGATTGATTATAAGAGCTAAATAAAAACTTGATCTCGAAACCATCTCTTTATTTTAAGCTAGAAATAATAGTTCTACACTTTTCTAAACTGTTTTACTAGTGGAAATAAAGTTATTCTGTGAAGATCAGTTTCTTCTTGACTTTGATGAAAAATCAAAATACATTTCTGTCAGAATGCTCCTTCAAACAGAACACAACCAATTTAAGATTTTTATTACACACTAATATTGAAAACATTATTTATATTTTTTATTTGTACATTATTAGTAGTATTTTTTACATGTAGTCTATTTAATGAATACTCATCTTTTAAGTGTGCTATGTGTAAAACCATGCAAAACCAAATAACCTAATATTTTCAAATTGTTAATAGAAATAACCATATATTAACATAACTTGTAGACTGTAGTTCGAATTTTTCAAATTTCAGGTTTTTAATTTTTGAGGACTGAGCCTGACAAGACAACCATCATCCAGTTATATGATCCAATTAGCCAAAGGCTTTTCCTGATTTAAAAAAAAAAAAAAAAATTAAAAAAAAAGAAAAAGTGAGTGTTATGTTATGATAATGTTATACATATTTGTTTGATAATGTTGTACATATTATATTAATTACACTAATAATAGTGCATCAGATTTTGCACGTTTAATTTGACATAATTACCTAATCTAGCTAGATAAAGGGCTCAAACTGACTTCAAAGATTTTAAAAGGTTTTACCTTGATTAATTGAAAGACATTGATTTTAGGATTGTGCTGATGAAAACGTTTTTTTTTATTTTTATTTTTTTATTTTTTTTTATCATGTTGCCACCTTGTGGCAAAAGTAAACTTTAAAAATAATTTAGATAAGTTCCTCTGATGTTTTATGATTGTTGCTCAGTAATTCTTAAATCCTAAACTAAACCATGTAACCTCAATGTTATTGTCATTCTTATTCAAATGAATCTGATGTGCAGAGGAAACATATGTAAATCAGTTTGTTTTGGCAGATGTATGAGAAAGGTCATGCTCAAAACACATGCGCCACTGAGACTCGCATTACAAGTGGATTGACAGTCTAATGTAAGCAAATTAAAGGAAAAATCCCTATACTTTTTTTTTTTTCATCTGTGGTGGAACACAAAAGGAGACATTGGGTCAAATTTGTGAGCTCCTTCTCTCCTTAAAACAAAAATAGATGATTTATACAATCAAACCAAATATAAGGCCTTTATTCACTAAGAATCTTGCTTTTTGGTGGTTGAAAATCTGAAACACAATCAACTTTTGTTGTATGGAAAAGAGAAAATATCTAACAATGATCTTTTACCATGGACGAATGAGACCCCGTCTCCACAACCTCAGCGCATAGGGTACTGTTTGCAAATAAAAATGTCTTCTAAAATTATGTATTTGCTTTTATTTTTCAATGTAGTAAGTAACTTGTTCATTCAAAGCCGGCTGTCATTAAATTAAAATATTGAACAGGATGCTATTGAAGTTAAATATTATTACTTACTGTATGTGGGCCAATAATTTAAGCAGTAAAGATGCATATTGCATGCCTCATTGTAGTTTTAATTTTGATATGACACGTTTCTCTGGCTAAAGTGTATTTAACTTGTGAAGATGTGTTTTCATCAACCTGTTACATGTCCAACATAATCATACAGGCATATTGAACCAAGTTAAATTGTTTTGCAGATAGTTCAGAAAGAACCTTTATATATTTCATCACTGTAAACCATAAATATCATGTATAAGAAATTTGACTTAAACATTATTACATTATAGAATGCTTAAAATTGCAGTGCTGCCCATATCCACTATTAAAATCGGCTGCTCAAAAGAACCCAGAAGCACAGTTGCCTGCTGTGTGTCATCAGGATAATTTCATCTGTACCTCAACAGTCAGAAATTTGTGTACGTGATGTATACACCTGATTTCCAAAAAGCTGTATTAAGTACTGTGAGAAATATTATGCAATATTGCTCTGTTTATTACAGATTATATTACTGGAGAACATATTTTTGCATGTATTTATTTGCTGGCTTCTTAATCATTTGTATTTATCTTTAATATCTCTTTAGTCTATAATGTCACAAATTGTCCTTACAATGTTTTTCTTATACATTTGAAGACGTACTTTATCCACCACTGATCACTCCAGTTCGTTTCCACAGATAAATAAATGCATTGACTGCCGAATTTGTTAATGTTCGTCATTGACACGATGACAGCTTTGCTTTGGAATCAGAACTACTAGGTTCTGAATCATTTGTCTTAGAACACTTATCTGTTAATTTAAACATGCTTGCTGTGTCTGAACAGTTTAAATGTTTAAAATTCTTTATTAATGTTTATGCATGAACTGTAATTGATTGTAAATGATACAGTGGTGTTAATTGGCATGCATATTTAAGTACCGTTAATGAAGCTGCACTGTTATTTTTGGATCTTCTAATGAAAATGATTTTGCTGTATATAGTGATGTCACACCTGAGACTTTTGCCCTAGCGGCCACCAGAGGTCGCTAGGTGTTTAAAAGACTTTTAGTTTGAAGTTTTATTTACCTTCTTGTATCTATGGCTGTGTCTCATTTGGAAGGCTGTGACCTCTGGAGGTCGCATTTGTGGGCCGCATACGTCATCAAGGCTGTCTCGTTTCAGAAAAGCGAGTAGGACACTTCGAATGCGACCTTCTTTCACAGGAATTCGGAGGATTCATGAGGTGTATCCTTCGTGGGCATTCACAACCCACAATTCTTTGCTTCAACGGAAATGTCTAAAAATATAACGCGAATTTGCCCATAAATATGATGTTCAAACGCAAGTAATGTTAATTCCCAAGTTGAAGTACCTCAGTAGATGGGTGCAGAATATATAATATGTATAATTATATTAATATATAATTAATATAAAGTATTAGACTAAAAGTACACCTGTAAAATCTATTTTCTTTTCTCTTTACATCATTATAACTCTCCTAAAATGTACCTCATGCATTCCCTTCCAAAGGAACTTTGTTCCCTTCTCACTCAAAGGGCTCGCACATGTTAAAGAGTGGCATGCTGTCATAGCAACCATGATACGTTATGTTTCCGTTCTTCCTACGAAGGCCATCTCGTTTAAACGAGACTTGTTTAAAGGAGGCCGCTCGGTATACTGCAGCCTTCAAAGGATGCGTCCTACCTAGCATGCAGCCTTCCAAACGAGACACAGCTTATGTTCCTGCCCTAATTGTTCCCAGCTGTTTCTCATTTACCTTGTTTGCCCCAATGTATTTAATGCCCTTGTGTTTGCTTGTGTCTTTGTCAGTTGCTGTTTCCTGTTACCCCAATGGATGTGACGTTTGTTCTGTTCCCGAGTTTTAGTTTTGTTTTGTTCTGTTCCTGTGTTTTCCAAGTTTTGTATCTGGACTCATTTTCTTATTAAATCAAAGCTGCAATTAGATCCTGCTCTCTTGACTCTTCTTGCATTCATTACAAGAGAGGCTTAAGGCTTTGTTTAAAATGTTGCAATACATTTTTTGGTGAACTGTTTTTGTTGACACCATCAGCTTATAATGATTTGCTTGTAACTCCCTCTTGGCCAGTGCCATTATTCTGAGTTCACCTTAGACTCCATCATGGAGGTCTATAACACCTGGAGAAAGCAATCTGACAGCATTCCCATTCATCCCAGGTAGTTGCCTGGCTGGCACATGCAACCCTGAAAAAATAAAAAAAATAAAAATAAAATCTTTGTTTAATGTTTTATCAAATCAAATCACTTTATTGTCACACAGCCATATACACAAGTGCAATGGTGTGTGAAATTCTTGGGTGCAGTTCCGATCAACATAGCAGTTGTGACAGTGATGAGACAGTACCAATTTACAATAACATCAAATTAACACAGCACAATTTAAACATCTGATATACACATAATTACACTCAACAATATACAAATAATAACATACACTGTACAGTATACAATACGCACTATATAGATACACATTATTCAATAAAAATTAAAAATAAAAATATATTAAAAAGTATATATAGTATATATAGAATATACAGTATTGTACTGTATTGACATTCAGGCTGTCGGTTGATAGTCAGTTGTTAAGAGAGAATATAATATAATAATAATATAATTTATGACAGTTCGGTGTGAGATATAAGAGTAAGGGTAATAAAGGGCAGTGCTGATGTATTTTGATCATGGGAGATCAAGAGTTCAGAAGTCTGATTGCTTGGGGGAAGAAGCTGTCATGGAGTCGGCTGGTGCGGGTCCTGATGCTGCGATACTGCCTACCTGATGGCAGCAGTGAGAACAGCCCATGGCTCGGGTGGCTGGAGTCTCTGATGATCCTCCGAGCTTTTTCACACACCGCCTTGTATATATTTCCTGGAGGGAGGGAGGCTCACATCCGATGATGTGTCTGGCAGTTCGCACCAGCCTTTGCAGTGCTTTGCGGTTATGGGTGGTGCTATTGCCGTACCAGGCGGAGATGCAGACAGTCAGGATGCTCTCTACAGTGCAGGTGTAGAACTGTGTGAGGATGTGTCGGTTCATTCCAAACTTCCTCAGCCGTCTCAGGAAGAAGAGGCGCTGATGAGCCTTCTTCACAACGACTTCAGTGTGGATGGACCATGTGAGTTCCTCAGTGATGTGGACACCCAGGAACTTGAAGCTGCTGACTCTCTCCACTGGTGCTCCATTGATGGTGATGGGACTGTGTTCTCTGTCTTTTCTTCTGAAGTCCACCACAAGCTCCTTTGTCTTACTGACGTTGAGGGAGAGGTTGTGCTCCTGACACCAGTGTGTCAGAGTGTGCACCTCCTCTCTGTAGGCTGTTTCATCATTGTCAGTGATCAGACCTACCACCGTCATGTCATCAGCAAACTTAATGATGGCATTGGAGCTATGTGTTGCCACACAGTCATGTGTGTACAAGGAATACAGTAGTGGGCTGAGAACACAGCACTGTGGGGCTCCAGTGTTGAGGGTCAGTGATGAGGAGATGTTGCTGCCTATTCTAACCACCTGGCGTCTGCTTGACAGGAAGTCCATGATCCAGCTGCACAGCGAGCTGTTTAAGCCCAGAGCCCGGAGTTTCTCATCTAGCTTGAAGGGCACTATGGTGTTGAATGCTGAGCTGTAGTCTACAAACAGCATTCTCACATAAGTGTTCTTTTTATCCAGGTGGGAGAGAGCAGTGTGTATTGTAGATGCAATGGCATCATCAGTGGAGCGGTTGTTGTGGTAAGCAAACTGCAACGGATCAAGAAAGAGAGGCAGCACAGAGCAGATGTAATCTCTGATTAGTCTCTCAAAGCATTTGCTGATGATGGGGGTCAGAGCAACAGGAAGCCAGTCATTTAAGCAAGTTATTTTTGATTGCTTTGGAACAGGCACAATGGTGGATGTTTTAAAGCATGTGGGGACTACAGACAAAGAGAGGGAAAGGTTGAAAATGTCCGTAAAAACACCAGCCAGCTGGTTCGCGCACGCTCTGATGACGTGGGCCGGAATGCCGTCTGGGCCCGCGGCTTTGCGGATATTCACCCGTCGGAAGGATCGGGTTACATCCGCTACAGAGACGGAGAGTGAACTAACCTCTGTAGCTTCGGCCGCGAGAGCTCTCTCCGTGAGGGCGGTGTTATTTCCCTCAAAACAAGCATAAAAAGTATTTAGCTCATCCGGGAGAGAGGCAGCGGTGTTCATGGCAGAGTTTTTATTCCCTTTAAAGTCCGTGATGATGTTAATTCCCTGACACATGCTTCTAGAGTTGGTGGTGTTAAACTGTCCTTCAGTCTTGCTCCTGTACTGGCGTTTTGCGGTTCTGATAGTTTTTCGGAGGGCATAACTGGCTTGTTTATGCTCCTCCGCATTCCCGGAATTAAAAGCGAAGGTCTGCACATTAAGTGCCCCGCGAACATCGTTATTTATCCATGGTTTCTGATTCGGATAGATCCGTATTGTTCTGGTCGGAACCACGTCCTCCACGCACTTTTTGATGAAACATATTATGCTATCAGTGTAAAGCTCGATGTCGTCATCAGAGGCGGACCGGAACATCTCCCAGTCCGTGTGATCAAAACAGTCTTGTAGCATGGAATCTGACTGGTCCGACCAGCACTGGATCGTTCTGAGGGTGGGTGCTTCCTGTTTCAGTTTCTACCTGTAAGCGGGCAGAAGCAGAATGGAAGAGTGGTCCGATTTGCCAAATGGTGGGCGGGGGAGGGATTTGTAGCCATCCCGGAAGGAAGAGTAGCAATGGTCCAAAACCCGGTCCCCTCGTGTGTTGAAACTAATGTGCTGGTGGTATTTTGGTGCGACTGATTTTAAACTGGCTTTATTAAAGTCCCCGGTCACAATGAACGCAGCCTCAGGGTGCGCGGTTTCCTGCTCACTTATACTCCCATACAGTTTCTTGAGTGCCCGGTCTGTGTCGGCTTGTGGGGGGATGTACACAGCTGTGATAATGACCGTTGTGAATTCCCTCGGTAGCCAGAATGGTCGACACAGAAGCATGAGAAATTCCAGATCAGGAGAGCAGAAAGACTTGATAGAATGTACATTCCTCTGACCACACTAGGATTTGTTGATCATAAAACATACACCACCTCCTCTGCTTTTACCTGAGAGGTCTTTGGATCTGTCCGCTCGGTGCACAGAGAACCCCGTGGGTTCATTGGCTGAGTCTGGAATCTCCGCAGACATCCAAGTTTCTGTAAGGCGGATAATGCAGCAGTCCCTTGTATCTCGTTGGAAAGAGATCCGCGCTTTCAGCTCGCAGAGCTTGTTATCCAGAGACTGAACATTTGCCAGTAGAATAGTGGGTAGTGGGGGTCGATTTGCGCGGCATATTACTCTGATGAGAACGCCGGCTCTGTTTCCCCTTTTCCTTTTGCGTTTCTGCGGCTGTGCTGCCCAGACAAAGGCTCCGCTTGCATGTTTGTAAAAAGCGGGTCGGCATTGAGAAATTTGAAGTCCAGTTTACGGTGTGAAATTGCTGAACCAATGTCCAAAAGTGTTTGTCTGTCGTAGACAATAAGGCAGACAACATCCAAGACAAAAAACATTAGAATTGTGAACAAAACAAACAAAACACTACTATGTTGTGTCGGAGCTCGCAACGCAGCAGCCATACTCGGCGCCATCTTGAGTCTTATTTTTATCAACCAAGCTGTAATTGCCATGTGACTGACAATTTTATATTTGAAGTCCATGCAGAAGACAGGGAAAAACAAGTCTATTTCAAGTCTGTTAAGAGAAAATGTGAAACATTTGACCAAACAATTTGGGAAAATTAGCTTCAGAAAAGGTAACTTTAGCTGAAAAGTAAGTGGTTTACATCCCTGTAACTTAAAGGGGGTCACACACTGGATGCGACTGACGGACAACATGGCATGTTCTTAAAATCGAAACAATTACTTTCTATAAAGGTACACTTATCCCGCCACCGCTCGGTGTCTGTCGGAAGCACCCAGCTACGACTTCAGAGGCTGTTCCAAATTCTGCAGCACCTTGGAGCACATCTCGAATAGTTTTCCATTAAATTCGACCCAAGGCATTATAAAAGGACATAGATTATTTAATCTAGCCATCACTGAATGATATATTGTTTCGATGTATCTTTCATTTAGTCTACACAATGTTTTTTTCTGTTACAAGTATGTCATTTTGTGGTTTGACAGCTTGAATGAAACCGATTCAAGGCTACATACAGAGACATTGCATAATAAACGTTGCCATTTCTAATTGTTCAGGTTGCACAGTTACAACAGTTTCATACACTAACCTGCAAGCTCATCGACGTCACTTTTGTTCATTCTTAAAGTATAAAAACCTTTATAACTTATGTGTATGGTGACTAGATTCACAATTTTGCACTGCAACCTATATCGCATTGACACATCCTTCACATTAACTGGACGTCCCATATTTTGACTGAAATTAAATAATTAATTCTGTGATTGAGGTAAAACTTGACCTTATCATTAGAAATGCTTACTCCACAAGAATATCTCAATAACATGTGGAATGACATTGATTAAAATTTAGCATGTTGCTGTTCAAGTACTAGAAGAAATAAAAAGAGGTTACCATAAGCCTTTTTTAGCCTATAGGCCAATACAATTCTAAGGAGTGGAGAGTGGTTTTTATTATGATATTAGTAGCACTTGCCTTTTATCCAAAACCACTTAAATTACACCAGTTGTGGTTTCTGTACTAGACAGTCACATCAGTCTTAACGTCTCCTCATTTCTGCAGCAGGACATACAGTCACCAGTAGAGGGCATACATTTCCATATATGTCATATCAGAGTGTCTATTTACACTAAGTGCAAATAGCCCATCTTGTTGGCAGAGGCTATTTACACTAACTCCGCCCACCACTGCTCAGACCAAACTCGACACATGACAGATTTATTTGGGGTCAGCTGCTGATCAAATGAAGGTGGGCATATTTGAATATTTTGGGGCAGAGACATTAAACTGGTTAACAGGTTATACATTTAGCAGATTAAGAAATTGGATAACAAAGTGACTATTTGCACTCCGATAGTCTGGTGGAAACACAGTTTTACAACAAACTGCACCCCCCATGTGTAGCTGTAGTAGCTCTGGGTGAAACGAGGGATTGTGTATGTGTTGTCATGCTGGAGATCTGGGTTCAAATTCCACCCCTTGACACACTTTTCCCATGTCTCTACTCTTAATATTTCCTATAATACTACTTATAGCAATAAATAAAAGAGATTCCTCCCAGTGATTTGGTCACAGTGTGGGTCGGGGAGTTGAGAGAAGGATTTGATCTGGATAAAATTAACCATGGCTTTACTGTAGTAATATCGTAATAACCATGTGTTTTGGTGGAAACTGTATAGTTCTGATGTTCTAACCATGGTGTTACTACAGTGACATGTTGTTAATAGTAATTAATAGTAATCACGTTTAATTTAGTGGTTACTATTATTTTACTAGAAAAACACTATGGTGATACTATGGTCACTGTAGTAAAACCATGGTTAATTTTTGTAAGGCAGGGTTAGGGGTAGGGGTTGGTGTAGGGTGTCTGAGGGACTCCAGATAAACACAATAAAAATGCTGCAGTGATGCCACTATAGTGTATGTTAGTATTTAAACAGGGGTATAAGAGTATCTGCCACTATTTGCACTTAGTGCAAAGAAGATGCTTTTTGTTGCTTTTTACACTTAGTGAAAATAGCATCTGTCGCTATTTGCACTTTGCCTATAAATAAACACAATCTGTCTAATTGTAGCTGTGTGTAAGAAAATAAGCTGTTTGTGTTTGAAATACTCTCTGAAACTCCGAAATCCTTGCCATCAAGCCCTCGCTCATTGAATCTGGTCAACCAAATACATAATGGAGGACTTTCTGCAGTAAATGCACAGCGCTGAGACAGGTAAAGACATCATCAAATTACAAATTATGAAAAAATTTATTACGAGAAGAAAAAAAATTTTATTTTAATTTTATTATTATTGTTATTATTATTATTTAGTTTTGTCATGAAATCCATACATACAATTTCATGCATTTAAACGATCCTTTAGATCAAAAGATTTGTAAGAACACAGGAAACATACATTCAGCCAGGTGTCTAATCTTTTGACTTACAGTGTATCTGTGGGAAATTGGGGCAGTGGCCTTATGAAAGTTGTCACATTACAACCACAAGAGGGAGACAGTGTCACGTATATACAATGTTCCCCCCTGAGTTGACACCTTTACCGTAAGAGTTTATTGACATGTTTAAACATACAATGCAAAATAATGCAAAGTCACACAATAAATTTACATCACAACATGACAGTTAAAACATTTCAATTCATTGCATCTTTAAAAGAAATGAGAGGGCGCATACTGTAGTCTCATGCAGTCACATTTAATGTGTAATTCTCAGTGTGTGTTTGGATAATCCGTAAAGTGTTTGGAGTGGATGGGGGGTCATGTATCGGGATCACCCTCCACCTGTGGCAACAGCTGGATAAGGAAGGACTACATTTAGCCGGATCTGTAGCCTGCAGTCTGGTAGTCTCGCATTTTCCCTCGTCTGTCAAACTGTCTCTCTTTATTTGACAAAGGGGGGCTCACGGACTCGCGGACCATGGGAAAGTCAAATAATAATTTAAACAAGAGCGTGGCTCTTTATCAGCCCAGCCCTGCATTTGTTGCTTCTGCACAGATCTTGTTCACAAAAGCAGAAGCCCATTCACAGCCTGACAATCCCTGATTTGTGTATTGTTTCTATGTCACTCAGCAAATAATGTCACAAATTCCCTCCGTCCACAAAATGGATCCCCTATTACGTGTTGAAGACACCGACACCTTTGCTTTAGCCTCAAATATTTGGAATTTTCAATTCATTGTTCCTTTATGGTAAACTTGAAAAAGTTTGTTTGGTGTGTTTGCACAGCTTTGGATGCAAAGTGCAATACGCACCAATGCATATGCATATCATTTGCCTAAAATCTCAAACTAAGTAAGGGAGCGGGCCACTTAAATATCTTTGGGTGACAACATGACAGAAGTGTTTAGCTAAGCAGGTTGGGTACAGACATCTGCTGAATAAAATGTCTAGTGATAGGGTTCTTGAGGCAAACTGAGGACGTCTGTTGTGGAGGGTTTGCAGATGTTGTCTGTTGTGCTGTGGAAATGATAATTAAGTGTATTTGATAAGTTTGGGCTGTCATGAACATTGTTTCATTTGCATATGGTGCTTTAAGTCAAGGTCTTAATCCAGCATGCAATGAATGCAGCTGACATTTCATTAGTTGTGTTTGCTGAGGCAAGCATCACTATTACTATTGCTTGTAGTTAGGGTTAAGGATTTGTACGTTAGGTGTTTCATCCCCCAAGTATTAAACTTTGCCACTTACTTTTGTTCTATTGATGTAAATGATACCTCACATCACAGGACTTGTTGATGAATGCTCACAGGACTTGATGCTATTGCATTTCTAGGTGACTTGGGCCAGTAGGCAACCACCTAGCAACTCTAAAGAAGATCTCATCTCATTCTAAATAGCATCTGATAAACATCTTAAAAAGAGCAGATTTACAAACATTCTAAATCATAAACATCTCCATTATATCTGTTTTTTTTTTTTGTTTTGTTTTTTTTGTCTTTGAAATCCAGGAGGAAACGTCTTATAGACATAATGCACATAAGCAAACAGCCTAAAAAATTGTTCTACTGTAGATGTAAACATACAGTAGACGTCTGTGTGATGTACGAGTGCTGTCAGTAATAGCATTGCGCTGGCACCCTAGTATTGTGTTGGTGAATTTTGCGTGGGCAAGCAGCATTCACATTTTCTCTAGAACATGTACAAATCTAGTTACTGGCCTGTTATTAAAGGAATTCTCCATGTTCAATATAATTTAAGCTCTGGAGAAAGCATTTGTTGTCATAATTTCAATGACAACATTGAATGTGGCCCAATTCACTTATCAACCTATATCTACTGAATGATTAGACAATAATATGAACATGCAGGGAATCGGTTTGTTGTTTAGAAGATTTCCAGGCAGTACCCGATGATCGGCCACATTATGCCGACTCACTGAAAAATGCTATCTCCTACCAGACATTTTGCATTTACTCCAGCATGTTTATTTTCTCTTGAGGCGCAACCAGAAATCACAGGTTCAGATCCTGTATTAAAACCAGAAAGTAATCATGTTCACATAATCAGTGATGAGTGCGATTCGGAGGTTGCATTTTTCCCTCTAACATTACATTTTACTGGGGGTGCAGTTATAAAATATGCATTCCTCTTCACTGTATAACAGCCTAGACAGCAGAAAAGAACTTGGTTTACAACTCGATTTTGGCACTTCTCCATGGACATTTCATTTGAAAAACGAAGCTCACTTGTGTTTATGCGGCCAACAACACTTACCGCTTTAGGCACTGGAGCAGTGTTTTGATTTTCAGTAGGCACAGACCCATTTTAGCTAAAGAAAAGTACCTACTCTTTCCGATTTCACTGTGAGATCAGTCTGTTGGGCGAATTGGACCAACAGTCTATAAAGAGTTCGAAAAAGTATTTTTTTCTGAAAGCTCCTAGAGAGGGGGTGTGTTTATTACAATTTCTTACTAACCTAGTCTGTGTAAAGTTATAATTCAACTTTCAATCCAATCTTTCAACCTCTTTATCATGACCACATAGCGCTGTTAAACGTCGGACAACAGCAAGGCTACCAGAGAAATACTGTTTACATGGATGAATCATTCACTGGAATTACACTGGTAGTGCATAACCAGAAGTTTTTTCAAATGAAAAAGTAGTTTCAACTAAAAAAATATTATTTGCAGCCCATATTTAGATAGAAGCTTAAACAGTAAATTTCTTACTGAAAAATTCAAGTGCTTTAATTAAAATAAATAAATAAATGAGGGACAAGGCAGTTATTCTCTGTGACAATGGGCATTTTTTCCTTTGACAACTTTCCTTTAAGAAGAAAACAAGTCTGCTGACATTATTGCAATGCCATTGAACATTTCTTCCCACTGATGGTCATATATCACAGTAAGATTAGAAATATTCCGGCACTTCAACTTTAATAATAGCGCAATATTCTAGTGGAGACATTTACAATTGAGTGAGTGAAATTCCTTAAGGACGAACTTAATTAATGGAAGTAATTAAGTGCCTTTTATCTGAAAGAAGAACAAAGACTGTTTTCACAGCTGACAACTAAAATGGTGCACTCAAATAATGGAGGGAGGCCTTTGGGGGAATTTATATGACACTATATCCTAATTTGGCAAACAGTCAGTGGCACTGAATGATTTTATTGTCTGGCCCCTGTTGTATCCCAGCCTGGCCTGCTTTTTAAGCAAACCCATTGCACAACCTTGCTGTTGCCAACGGCATGCCAAACCATGCAGTTTAATTGACTCGTCAATGTCAATCTTCAGTCAAACTGTTCTGTTTACACGTTTTGTTTCTCAAAACGTGAAACTGTACACAGTACAGTCCCATAAGATTGTCTTTTTAATGAAATCATGGTAAACTGCATGTATATGTCTTGTTTGATTCGTTTTGATGCACTTCAACAGAAAATAACAAATAAACAACTTAAACAAATGACACATCCATCGAAGTTATTGTTAAACAGCTTATAGTATTTTAACTCTCTTGCATCTGTGCTTCCTATTAATTGGTTCTTGAATGCTGTTCAGCTGGCTGCTTTATTACCAAATGGCACTATGAACGTATGGTTACAGCAGCGTAAAATTGATGGATCCAGAAGTATATGCCTTGCGCCATGCAGAATACTCAACCATGTGTAAAATCAAGCAATAATGTGGAAATTTTAGGAAATGTGGTACATTTTCACTAGACTTTACTAATAATAACTCGATTAATTTAGTCCTAGTTTGGAGTATGAGTCAGTGTGAAATGGCAGAGGAAAATTGGCACGCTCTCGATTTCAGTAGGAGGACTGAACTGAAAAGAGATCATTTTGAAAACATCTTATTCAGCCATTAGCAACACCAACACTGTGTCTTTGACACATGCCAGAATGAAATCTGTTGTAAACATAATGGAAGGCACTGAACTTCAAAATATCTGTCACTAGAGCATGTTACGTAGGTGTTTTATTCACTTAAAGCAGCTTTGCATTACAAGATTGAGCAGTGGAAAGCAGTATGTGTGTAAATCATTCTCTCTCATTGCATGTGAATTTCTTTATGAAAAATCTGTCATCATTCACTGATGTTGTTGCAAATCGTGGAACACAAAAGGAGCTATTTTTCAGAAATACAAGCCAATCATTCCTATGCAATTAGAATGAATGGGGACAGGAGTTCCCTATCTGTTACTCACTTGACGTTGTGTCGATGTAGTGACACTAGGGGTCACTCTTGGGAGCCCGAAACACCTCTGGTCTTTGATAAAAGGCCAATGAAAATTGGCTAGTGGTATTTGCATACCACTCCCCCGGACATACGGGTATAAAAGGAGCTGGTATGCAACCACTCATTCAGATTTTCTCTTCGAAGCCGAACGGTCGATGCTCACTGAGCTGAATTCCCACAGCTGTTCATTCACTTCTGCTGGATCTGATGGCGCATTTCAGTGGCTTCTCCCCCCTCTGCACTGGTGCACTGCAGAGAACGTCCCTGGGCGCTTCGGCAGAAATAAAAGAGTATATTTCTCTAAAAGAGCGGCACACAGGGAACATCTTTTTAAAGACGCGTCTTTTTAAAGATGCCTTTGCGTTTGTGTGTTATTCCTGGTTGCGGTCATTATCTCTCGCCTTCTGAAGGCCATGATCACTGTCTTTTGTGTCTGACCCTATGCAAGGTCAGGGAGGACGAGGAGCAGGTCATCCTTTTAGCAACCTACTGGCCCTCCCAGACATGGCTCTCGGACCTCACGCTCCTTGCAACAGCCTCCTCCCCCCCCCGGGGAAATTCCCCTGAGGAAGGACCTTCTTTCTCAGGGACGAGGCACCATCTGGCACCCGCGACCAGATCTCTGGAATCTCCACGTCTGGCCCCTGGATGGGACGTGGAAGACTTAAGTGGCTTACCACCCGCGGTGGTAAACACGATCACTCAGGCTAGGGCTCCCTCTACGAGGCGCCTGTATGCGTGGTGTCTGTGTCTGTTCGATAAGTGGTGTTCTTCCCGATGCGAAGACCCCCAGAGATGCACAGTCGGATCAGTGCTTTCCTTCCTGCAGGAGAGGTTGGAAGGGCGGCTGTCCCCCTCCACCTTGAAGGTGGCACACCACGACACAGTGGACGGTAAGTCCTTAGGGAAGCACGGCCTGATCATCAGTTTCCTGAGAGGTGCCAGGAGGTTGAATCCCTTCAGACCACACCTTGTTCACTCATGGGACCTCTCTGTAGTTCTTCAGGGTCTACGGAGAGCTCCCTTTGAGCCCTTACAGTCAGCTGAGCTTAAGGCACTCTCTTTGAAGACTGCCCTCTTGACTGCGCTCACTTCGATCAAGAGGGTAGGAGACCTGCAAGCATTCTCTGTCAGCAAAACGTGCCTGGAGTTCGGTCCGGGCTACTGTCACGTGATCCTGAGACCCCGACCGGGCTATGTGCCCAAGGTTCCCATGACCCCTTTTAGGGACCAGGTGGTGAACCTGCAAGCACTGCCCCAGGAGGAGGCAGACCCAGCCCTGATGTTGCTGTGTCCGGTGCACACTTTATGCATCTATTTAGATTGCACGCAGAGGTTTAGAGTCTCTGAGCAGCTCTTTGTCTGCTTTGGTGGACAGCGGAAAGGAAGCGCTGTCTCCAAGCAGAGGATTGCCCACTGGCTCACTGATGCCATAACAATGGCATATCACGCCCAGGACGTGCCACCCTCGGCAGGGCTACGAGTCCACTGTACCAGGGGTGTAGTGGCCTCCTGGGGCTTGACCAGTGGCGCATTTCTAACAGGCATTTGCAGAGCAGCAGGCTGGGCAACACCCAACACCTTTGCAAGGTTCTACAATCTCCGGGTGGAACCGGTTTCGTCCCGTGTAGTGGCACGCACAAGCAGGTAAATCTGGGACAGCTGGCTGGGTGTATCACTTGCGCATGCACCTTTCACCTCCCCTGAGCTGAAGATGTGCGCTGTTGACTCCCAGTAGTGTTCACAAACTGTGTTCCCTGGATGATTTCCTCTGAGCCCTGTGGCAGACGAGTTTGTGGAGAAACTCACTGCCGGCTCAGTACATGTGCTAACTAAGCCCTGTACTGGGGTAGGTGCTCCGCATGTGGTGGTTCCCCATAGGTAACCCCATGCAATGAATATCGCTCGCTAATTCGTTTCCCTGTTGGTAAACAGTGTCTTCCTTGGGCAGAGGCCCCTCTACCCCTAGTCACAATGTTTGTAGAAACTCCTCCCTCGTAGGGTAGGACCTACCATGGGACTTCTCCACATGACATACTTCTGACAAAGTTCAGCAAGACTATGTGATGTATTTCCACTCAAAATACCCCCCCTTCTTGGCGGGGTGTGGTCTCCGCGGGGTCTTCACCCCCCCCCCCCCCCGACGTAGACCTGGTGGCCCCAGTTGGTTAATTCCCTTTTTTTGGGGAGAGGAAAAAAAAGAGGATAAGAGGCCACGACTGGACTAGCCTGTCTCTATCTTTTGGGCAGTCGACCTGTCCCCAAAGGGCCATTCAACACTCATAACAGCGTTGGGGAGGTTACGTGTCGGCCTGGTGCGCTGGCTACGAGGCACACAGTGATCTGCCCGTCACACACCGCCAGTTCACGTAACACAGTTCAGCCAGTTGCGGCATTTCGTATAGGAACCCTAGTGTCACTACATCGACACAACATCGAGTGAGTGACAGATAGGGAACATCCTGGTTACTTGCGTAACCTCCGTTCCCTGATGGAGGGAACGAGACATTGTGTCCCTCCTGCCACAACACTGAACTACCCACTAAAATGGCCGGGACGTTGTCTTGGCTCCTCAGCACAAAACCTGAATGAGTGGTTGCATACCAGCTCCTTTTATACCCATATGTCCGGGGGAGTGGTATTCAAATACCACTTGCCAATTTTCATTGGCCTTTTATCAAAGACCAGAGGTGTTCCGGGCTCCCAAGAGTGACCCCTAGTGTCACTACATCGACACAGTGTCTCGTTCCCTCCATCAGGGAATGGAGGTTACACAAGTAACCAGGACATTTTCAACCATAAAAAAAGAATGCAAAAGCACCATTAAACTATCATAAACATATTTTGCATCAGCATAAGACACAGGTTCTGGTCCAGTGGAAACCAGGAAGTAATCCCATTCACCTAATAAATGTGTGAAAAGTGTGAACTGGATGTTGCATTTCCCCCTAAGATTACAACATTTTCTCCACTGACGATTAGGTTTAGGGTTGGTGTTTGGGGCATATGGTATTAAAATATGATTTCCTGTTGACTGTTTTATATGATTTACAACAACAAAAAAACATTGTACTTTTGGCACCACTCTGTGGACATTTCACCTAAAAATTGGAGCTCACACATTCCCATAAGTTTAGCAACATTTCCAGCTTCGGCCACTAGGGGCAGTGGTTTGAATTTTGGTTAACAGACCAATTTCAGCTCAAGAACTTTCAATCTACTGTCCCTGATTTCAAAGTAGCTATGTCCGAAAATGCATACTCTAAAGCTGCCTTTTCACAGTGCCCGACCAATGACAGACAATAGACCAGAAGTAATTCATTTGCAGTGAATGGGTGGAGAGAGGATTTTATCATAAAAAATGATGTTTATGGAAGTAGACTACATCTTAGCACAGCAGGAAGACAGAAAAGTGTGAAGTGTATGAGTATAAAAGTAAATGATTTTGATAAAGGTAAGGATTAATTTTATATGTACTGTAACAGCACATCTCTTCGTAAAAAGTAGCACAAATGGTGTGTGATGAGTTAAGTGCTAACGTTTAATATTCCTCTACTAATGTAATAATAGTAATAGCGATGCCAATGTTAAAAATGCATTCCAATGTGTATTATAATGCATTATGAACACCTATATAACAAGTACATTTTATATAAATGGGCTTCATGTGTTAATGAGCGAACAGGTTTAAAAAACCTTAGAGGGAGAAACCACCCCAGCGGCTCCCCGCCTCGGTCCTTCTACCTACAGGTTTGAGGCCACGTTGGTTAGCACTGTGGGCGATTTGGGGACCCCAATGGGAGCCACTCCGCCGGGTAACTCCCCACGGACCTCCCATTCCATAGTATGCTTGTTTGCCCCACTGGGATGAGACCGACGGCTCGTGATCTCGTTTCAGCGCTCGCGAAGTGGATGAGCTCTTGATTGCAGCATTGGAGAGTGGGCTGTCCAGTCTGAAGCTGAGGACTTGACTGGGTTCCCACCTTCGGGTGTGGTCGCCCAGTCGCAGCCTGATGCACAGCTGGCAGCCGTGCTTCCCCGGGCAGCTGTGTGTGTTGGGCTGGAGTGGAACCCTCCACCCCTCCTGAACCCTCGCAGCCTGACGATTGGTTCCTGGGCCAGGAGTGCCACTCACGGTCTGTTTCTTCCCGGAGGTGCACGAGGAGCTCACGAGGTCGTGGCAGGCAACTTTCACTGCCTGGACGCAGTCTCTGAGCTCCTCCGCTCTCACTACCCTCGATGGTGGGGCTGCCAGGGTGTACTCGGCGATTCCCCAGGTGGATAAGGCGGTTGCGGTGCACCTGTGCCCGCAAAGTGCCGCCACCTGGCTGGGCAGCCTGAGACCCCCGTCCAGCGCCTGCAGGGTTATGTCATCTCTGGCGACTGAGGCCTGCAGTGCCGCTGGACAGGCCCCCTCCGCCCTGCATGCCATGGCTCTCCTGCAAGTGCACCAAGCCAAGGCGCTAAGAGAACTGCACGAGGGTAGTTCTGATCCGGGATTTATGCAGGAGCTGCGCTCGGCAACTGACCTCACTCTCCGGGCAATGGAGGTCACAGCGCGGTCTCTCGGGCAGGCGATGTCCACCCTGGTGGTCCAGGAGCACCACCTATGGCTCAACTTGGTCGAGATGAGAGAGGCTTACAAGTCACGGTTCCTTGACGCCCCATTTCCCAGGTCAGCCTGTTTGGCAAAACCATCGGGTAGGACCTACCATGTGACTTCTCCACATGACATACTTCCGACAAGACTTGGTAAGACCATGTGATGTATTTCCACTCAAAATACCCCCCCCCCATGGGTGGGGTGTGGTCTCCCCTTGGGAGTGACACCCCCCCGACTTAGACATTTATGGCCCCCAGTCGATTAACAAATTCCACTCTTTTTGGGGAGAAAAAAAGAGGAAAAGAGGCCAAGGCTGGGCTAGCCTGTCCCTATTTGTTGGGCAGTCGACTTGTTCCCGAAGGACTGTTCGACGCTCATAAGAGCATTGGGGGAGGTTATGTGACGGCCTGGTGCACTGGCTACGAGGCACACAGCGGTCTGCCTGTCTCGAACTGCCAGTCCACGTAACACAGTTCAGCTAGTTGTGGTGTTTTGTGTAGTGACCCCTAGTGTCACTACATCAACACAACGTTGAGTGAGTGACAGATAGGGAACATCCTGTTTACTTTCGTAACCTCCGTTCCTTGATGGAGGGAACGAGACGTTGTGTCCCTCTTGCCACAACACTGAACTACCTGCTGAAATGGCCGGACCTTGTCTCAGCTCCTCAGTACAAAACCTGAATGAGTAGTTGCATACCAGCTCCTTTTATACCTGTATGTCCGGGGGAGTGGCATGCAAATTCCACTCGCCAATTCCCATTGGCCTTTTTAAAAAAAGCAGAGGTGTTTGGGGCTCCCAAGGGTGACCCCTAATGTCACTACATCGACACAACGTCTCGTTCCCTCCATCAGGGAACCAGGACATTTTTTTTTACTGTTGTCTTTGCCATACAGTAAATATAAAATGCATTATGCCATTGCACTGCATATTTTGGTATTTTTAACCACTATTCCAGAGGTCTAAAAGCAAAGCAAATATATGATGGTGGAAGCAATGGTGTCAGGTGACACTTAAAAGGGAAAGCCATCTGCAGCTAAATATATATGACCAAGTGGCTAAGTAATGGACTTCTATGTGAACAGTCCCTATAGACCCCCTAATGCCTTATTAAGAACCTGTTGAGCCTATTTCGTCTCACTTTATTGACACTAACACAGAGATATTGTATTACTGACAGGAACAAATAAGCACATGGTGACTGAATAAGATGGCATTATATGCAAGAAAGAGGTTTGCATTTCGCTCAGAAGGGAGCTTCTTTGTTTCTGATGTTTATGGATACTGAAACATAAACCAATGAATTGAGGGAAAAAATATATATATGACTTGAAGTAAATGGAAAAACTCAATAGTTTTGCAGTATCTTTTTACAGCACACGTGCTGCTGTTTTGTGTTTGAGAAACCGATTGCAATTTTGTGTGAAATTGAAATGGTAAAATGAAAGATCTCTAAGGATCATAAATCACAGTTATTATTTGCCATTTGGTGTAGGATGCATGCTCTTTATAGTGTAATAATTTATTTTCACCCCATATCATTAGGTTTTTTGCCATTAATCTTAAATTAAAACCATGTGAGAAATTGTGTAAATATGTTATGTAAACAGACTTTGCAGTTGGTGAAACGGCACAGCTTTAAAGTTTATTTGCTCTTTATTTGAAAAATGGGACTTTTTAAACAAGTGGTTCTCAACTGGTAGGTTGCAACCAAAAAAAAAAAAAAAAAGGGTCACAGGTCTGTTCTGATAGGGTTGCAGACAGCAAGGAAAAACAAACGGAGTTAATTAACAGAGGTTCGGGAGGAGCATGTTAATTTTAATCTGACAAATCACAGCCCACGAGCAGGAGTATATAAGCCACTGCTTACCTGCTTCCTGTGACAACTTTCCTGACATCCAACCTCCACCCCATCTCCACCTATTCTCTAGATCCATTATCTAAATAAGTAAAGTCTGGGGGGTAATCCGGACTCGAGTCGAGTCTCGAGCTCTGAGCCCTCCAGTATACGGGCAGCAAGCCAAATACGTTTACTGCTTTAACACAAGATTACATTAACATACGAACTACTGAATAGGCTTAGTCTGGGTTGAGGATCCAGACTATGTAAAATATGGGTTCAGCTGCAGTGAGAATAAACATGGTTTGTGGCGACCACAGAATGTTTGGTGCAATTCATTGTTTGCTGCCAAGATCACAAAATCATCAATATTCAAGACATTTAGAAACCAAAAATTGTCACATAAAGTCTAGGATTCAGTCTGTCATGTCAATATATATATTGTTGGTGATCAGTGTTGGGGAAGCTACTTTGAAACTGTAGTTTGACAAGCTACAAGCTACTCATAATTTAAAAGAGTTAAGCTACAGTCTTAAATAGTTAAGCTACTACTCTTTTGAAAAAGTAGTTAGCTACACTTCAAGTTACTCTCAAAATGTAGCTAGCTACATTGAAGCTACTTAATGAGGCTTTTTTTTTTTACAATGTTACTATCAAACCAATAATTTTAATAACAAAATGTACACTAATAACATTTATTAATTAATAAATGTATTGATTAAATACATTTAATTAAATATTAAATCTATTTAATATATTTAATGAATAGTAACATTTATACAGTTAATAATGGCCGTAAAATAAAATACAACAACAGAAAATAAAAACAGAAAAGATCAGATGCCAGTAAGTGTCTCCCCTGACCTGTGTTCATTTTCATTGTATTTTCAGATATTTTTACCAGTCACATTCAGAGGTTGCTCTACAAAATTTTCCTGGATATTTAGAGGCAATTTAAAAATCCCGGCCGGACGCTTTGTTCAGGTCCAAAAAAGAGGATGTTTGGTCACCTTATTATAGATTGTCGCATAATAATACATGCCATAATAAATAATTTATTTTAATAATTTAATTAATTTTAATTTTTTTTTAAATTTTCTTTATTTATCACACATTATACATCTTGCACATATACAGAGAAATTCTTCTTTTTCACATATCCCAGCTAGGCTGGGGTCAGAGTGCAGGGTCAGCCATGATACAGTGCCCCTGGAGCAGATAGGGTCAAGGGCCCAACAGTGGCATCTTGGTGGTGCTGGGGCTTGAACCCCTGACCTTCTGATCAGTAACCCAGAGCCTTAACTGCTGAGCTACCACTGCCCCCTAAATAATTTTACCAATAATTGTATTTATTTTACATGAAAATAATAGTTAATTCAATTCTAAGAAATTGAGAAATCAAATAGTTATGCACGATAGGAATTATTTATCTTGCTGCTCCCAATAACGCAAAGATAATGAGAAGCGAAATAAACATTCAGAACAGAAAAAAAATCCCTCAAAAGGCAATAATACCTAACTTATGAATTATTTTTATTAAAAAAGTATAGGTAAACATGCCATGTTGTCTATTAACAACAAAGTGTCTAAAACATTGTTAGTTTCATAGAATAGAATGGTGTTCTTTTATCAATATGTACTTCTTGTAAAAGTAAACAAACCTGGGGTTGGTCGCTTTATATCACCATCAGACAACCTCCTCTTATTGTGAGCCATAATAAGCTGCCAGTAGATGGCGGTAATGCACTATTTTAGTTTGACATCTGCCATTGCAAAAGAAGAAGAAAACCGCTGCCTGATTCTGAGCAGATGTTTTGCCAGTAGAAGTTCGGATTCTACACAATAAAGAAGGCTATTAGTTATAATCTGACCAAAACATGATGTAGCGTTTGGTCGTGCTACACTGCTACTTGCTGAAAAATGTGGTTCACTTCTAGAAAAACAACACTGTTTTAAAAGCAGCTGAGCTACTGTCAAGCTACTGTAAAATGTAGTTAAGTAAGTAGCATCACTACTTGTAGTTAGGTACTCCCCAACACTGTTGGTGATATGCGGATAGAGTTGCCAACTGTCCCATATTAGCTGGAACATCCCCTAATTAGGACAAGATGAAGCCGAGTGATTTGTTGATGAAGTACTCTGATGTTTTTGCTCTCGAGGATGAAGACCTCGGGTTTACAGACAAAGTGCAACATGAGATTTACGGGGTGGATGATGTACCGGTGGCCCAGCCTTATAGGTGTATCCAACCTAATCAGTATAAGGAAGACAGAGAACATATCACCAAACTCCTTAAGAAAGGAGTGATCCAAGAAAGCACTAGTGATTATGCTTCACCTATCATGCTAGTTAGGAAAACTAATAGCAGTGTCAGGCTTTATGTCGATTACATGCAGGTGAACCCAAAAACAAATCAAGATGCATTTCCTCTGCCTTGGATAGATGAAAGCTTTGATGCACAGCAAGGAGCAAAGTTCTTTTCTTCCATTGATTTAGCTAGTGGATATTATCAGGATGCTGTCCACGAGCGAGACAGGCATAAGACTGTGTTTATGACTCCTTTGGGATCTTTGAGTATTATCGAATGCCCTTTGGGGTTTGCAATGGACCTTTGCATTTCAACATCTTATGCAGGCTTTAATGGGTGATCTAATTTTTCAGATCATGCTAGTGTACCTTGATGACATACTAGTGTACTCACCCACGTTCCCTGAGCACTTGCAGAGACTCAAATTTAAGCCAAAAAAGTGTCATTTCTTGCAGCAAGAAAGAATAAAGAACTCAAAAAAGAATAAAGTGTATATCAGCTGTAAATTGATAGAATGAAACATTTTAAATATTTAAAAAGAAGATGAATTAGAGTTATGAATAAATTATAAACAATTTATTGACTTTACCTGATTAATATGTAATCATGAAATCCATAAAAGTAACTGTAATCTGATTTTGAATATTTCAAAATGCAATTAAATATAATTAGAACTTGTATTTTTATAATCTGATTAATTAATCCAAATAACATGTAATCCATACTCAGCACTGACGAAACCATAATTTTGATGTAATAAATAATGGTGTTACTACAATAATATGAACAACACTGGTATCAGATTGGGATCGGTATTGGCTGGTACCAAGAGTTCTGGAATCGGAATCAAATCAGGAGAGAAAAAGTGGTATTGGTGCATTGCTACTCTCATGGTATTGTTGTTACAGGTTTTTTTGTTGTTGTTGTTGTTGTTTTGCATTTTTGAGCTCAGTGTATGTCCAAGAGCAGCAAGAACTGCAAAATGTTTTCATTTGTGTTCCAAAGAAGAAAATCATAGGGGTCATGAGGGTGAGTATAATTTATATGGAGTTTCATAACAAAGTTCTGGAGGAGCTTGTTAATTTAATCCAACCAATCTCATTGCCAAAGTAAGCATATATAAACAGCTGCTTACCTCCATGGCGGCGATGATTCTTCTGGCATTCGGCCCCGCCCATTGCCCATGAACAGACCCCTGCAAGTTTCTCGGATCATCGGATTGCAACTCTGCTGCGAAGCATTCACCTTCATCAGAACAGCTCTTCCGTCTAAATCATCTCGTTTTCAACAGAAACTGCCGCAACATATCATTCGTTTTACAGCATTGACTGCTACCACTTAAGTGCTACTTTTACACTGTTTTCTTCCTAATCTCCATTCACCGAAGCAGATCATTGTGGGAAGCTGCTTCAGCAACTGGCTGCTTCGGCACCGTTTACACATGAAACAGCTCCCTTCGACTGTTCATACGCTCTTATCTAAAACTTTCCTCCTGGAGTGTTCAATCGCCTAAACCTTCCTCTGCAAACGGGCGCTGATCTAGCTTCATGCTACCCGAGCTCTGCTACAACTTTATTGGAACTCAAGGGAAACAAAATTAACTATTTAATTCAGTCATCATTCCAACACTACCCATGTTTCAACCTGGTTCCCCCACACAGGTGATTCCTGTCAGCCTCATTACCTTGCTGCGCAGATTGTTTAGGGCGTGACCCATTCAGCGATTCCATTCGATGTCAACTTCCAACATGACTATTACGATAGTTTCTCCCTTCAAAGTAGTGTGATTTATTCAATTCGGAACTCAGGGGAAATCATGCAACAAACAAACTATTTCCAAACGACCACTAATCTAAATGACAACATCTTCTCTAATCAACGCAGACATTTTAGCACAAGCTCACTGCCACGGTAGCACCCGCTTAGACATACGTTTCGCATCCTCGCAGCACTCGAGCTCGTTGGAGAAAACTCCTCACGCACCGGCATGAAAGCCGGAGAAGCTGAACACGCAGCACCAGCTGAAGCCTGGGTTCTGATTTTCAGCGGTCAAGTGGATCATTCCTTCCTCACAAAACTACTGCTATGTGACGCTTCACCTATGCAAGATGTACATCGTACAGTAGGCAACAGTAATACTCCTAAGGAATGAAAGGCCACAAGTGAATCCTTCAATAATGATCAATCACAAGTCCATTCCTCCCACATTACATAGGCAATGCAGAGCCAAAGCTCTTTTTTTCTAATGACTATTCTATGCCGTTATTCACTTAGTTTCTAAGCATTAACAGTTTCTAACTCTACAACATCTTCTCAAATCAACGCAGACATTTTAGCACGAGCTTGCTGCCGCAGCAGCACCCGCTCTAACTATGCTACAGCTTACCACAGATATACACAGCCTCTGTTTGAACAGACATGAGCCAAATTCAGCTCCGCAAGAGGCGGATCGCACACCATGTACAAATCATTCATAATCATTCCGCAAACTTGTCTCCTCAGAGCTCGCCTCGCTGTGCAGCCCGATAACCATGAAGCAACTGCTTCTACAAACTTCTATTCATCTCTATAACATGTCTTTCTCTACTCCTGCCCAGGACAAATACTTCACGCAGGTAAAATCAATCCATCAATTTTATTTTACAGACAAGTCTTCTCGACTTTTTCCCAAATCATTCAATTACAAACTCTTAACAAGCTCGACCATAGAATCTAATTGCTCATGACTCTAAAGCATTCAACAATCTGTCATAATCTTACGCTCCACCCAAGTTTAAAAGTAATAGGCTTAAATTGACAGCGGATGATTCGGCTTTGCACTTTGCTTCATTCTGCAATATATTTCAGTTTTCTGTAGAATTTATTACAGGTCATCAATATAAACAAGTAATTTTATTGACCACACAACTGCAAACAGCACCCATATAGTATCTATTAAATCCAACTCCAAATGATTTCATTCATATTATTGTCACCCTGTGCCAATAATACAGAGTTAATGAAATTACTTGCATTACGTTGGAAAACAATCTACAAAGCTCCAAACCATACATTTAAGCTAATTAAACTTCAGACTATGGTATTTATCCTGGTACTTAGTTTCAGGTGCCAACAATTTCACATGTATTATTGTCTCCCTGTACCAATAATACAGAGTTAATCAAATTATTTGCATTATGTTGGAAAACATTCTACAAAGCTCCAAACCATACGCTTAAGTTAAATAAAATTAAGACTATGGTATTTATCAGGGTATACTAAATCCAACTCCCAGGCACAAACACCAAACAATTTCATACATATTATAGTCACCCCGTGCCAATAAATACAGAGTTAATCAAATGACTTGCATTACATTGAAAAATAATCTACAAAGCTCTAAACCATATGCTTAAGTTAAATAAACATCAGACTATGGTATTTGTCTGGGTACATAGTTTCAGGTGCCTCCTAATTTCATGACAAATCAACTTTAAATGACATCATACGTATGCACATGCAAGCATGTTTCCTGACTTTACTTCACATATTCCCGATAATAATTTAATCTAGCAATCAATTATGTCCAGGCATCCGAAGACGGCACATTTACTATGTTATTACATTTACTATTGGCTCAATACATCCCTAAGCAACACAATGTCTTTTGGGCCATGCGATTAAACCCCCCACTACACCGAAGAGCGCAAATGTGCTGTCCAAGCACCACAACTGTGGTATCTTTCGGGCCTTGCGACAAACTCCCTCTACACTGCAAACAGCACAGCGCACTGTCCAAGCAGTGCAACCGTGGCATATTTCGGCCATTCGACAAACTCCCACGACACGGCAAAACAGCGCAGCGTTCCGTCCAACTGTGGCGTCTTTCGGGCCATGCGACAAACTCCCACTACAAGGAAAATAGCACAGTGCGCTGTCCAAGCGCTGCAACTGTGATGTCTTTCAGGACATGAGACAAAATCCCACTACACTGCAAAACAGCGCAATGTGTCGTTCACGTGCCACAACCACGGCACGTCTTTCAGGCCAGGCATCTCGGTTTCCATGGCTCCGTAACATTTATTATGCCACTCATACTAAACGAACCATCACCTACCTAGTGATTGACAACAATTGGGCCAATTTAGGTCTTCCCTAAACAGTCCGCCATAAACCGGCATCTCCGCATCAATCAATTTCATTCAAACTTCGCCTACTATATGCTCTCACGTCGAATGCCGCGCTTGATGATTCAACCCATTCGTATCACAGAGTGACATCTTGCTTATATGCAGTGTGAACTTTTCACATGAAAACACGTGCTCTTCTTGTTCACGCCGTGTGATCCCATGATCGAGGATTCAGACCGTTCGTTTCGCATAGGGAGTATCATATATCACTTCCTCAAGAATCAAATGTCCTACCATCGTATGCCTTGTGGGCCTGCTCTTGCAGATTCAGCCACTTGCAGCTCCGAGCGAGCTCAGTAAAATACAGCATGAAACATTCTCACACAAATCGTATGCTCTCCCATTGAATGCCATGTGGTCCTGCACCTGAGGTTTCAGCCTATTCATATCGCAAATGCACATGGAAGCATGTATCCTGACATTGCCTCTCACATGTTCCATGCAACATATTCTTTCTGCCAACATCCTATCTAGGAGCCACCAGAGCAGATGCCTGTGTGAGGCTGCCTTTGCTGGAGAACCCCACCCCGGACCCATTCCCCTCTTCACTCCCCCCACCCCACCCCACCCCACCCCATCATCCTAATCTCCTTTCATCTGTGGCACTTCTGCCCCTCTTACCACAAGCTCAGCATACAACTTCTTCCGGCATCCCTCCATCCACCCCATCTCCTCCAACCTCTCATCAATAACTCTACAAGTCCCGGGAGGTATTCGAGCTCGAGTCATGTCTCGAGCCTCGAGCCCTCCTCCAGGGACAGTGGGCCAAACCTGTTTACACTATCCTTACTACAGGATTACATTAACTCGCGAACTACTGAAGTGCATGTTATTTCTGTCACCAAATGACAACAATAATCAACAAATGTAAGAAATCTCCCCCCGTCTTCCGGTTGCATATATAGTCCCCACAAAATTCACACCATTGGTTGAGCCAATGTTGCAACGTTGGGCTGGATGGACCACGCAGACCAACAGAATTGATATCGCCACAGAGCCACAGTGATACAACAAATAAATAAATAAAATAACCAAATCAGCTCTATGTGATTGTCTCAAAGGCACAGTGTTGTATTTCTGAAGAATTTCAAAGTACTATCAGATTAGACTTGAAAAACATCACGATCTCTCAGGGATTTATACTGTATATCTGGAAGTGTAAATACTTTGCGTGAAACAAAACTGTAGAGCATTCACATCAACACACACTCTCTTTGTCATTTCTTGCCCTACCTTCTATCATTTAAAGGCAATGAATCTCAGATTAATTCCTCCTGTGTCTCCATTGGTCAGATTGATGGGTGTCCTTGAGATGCTTTTATTGAACAGAGCAAGGTGATGGGTTCTTGTTCCTGTCAGACAAGTGTCTTCAAAATGCCACTTTCACTTTCCTGAGCCACAAACAGCTTGTCACATCATGTTTACAATCATACAAAACAAGTTGCCATGAATGGAAACACCATTAAAATAAATAAATAAATAAACAAACACCAATTTATCTTTAATATGTTCTTATTCAATTAAATTGGTGTCCAATGTTGAATTTCTGAATTATTGGTATTTGTTAAGGCAAGCATCACCATTAATATTGCTCATAGGGATTTGTTCAGATCCTTTACACCAGGGGTACTCAATTAAAGTTCCAAGAGGTCCGGTCTCTACATTTTCTTCCCAGCAAAGGTCTGGATAATAATACATAGCTTACATAGTGTCATATGGCTATGAAATTATATAACATATATATTTTGAATAGTTTTTATAACTTGCTACATTGGCAGCAATAGTACTTTGTAAATAAATAAAAAATAAAAATAAATCCAAAACAGTCAAAATAGTCTCTTAAAAACACTCAGAATAAGATCAACAGTTCGTTTTGAAGATGAATGACAGCAGTCCAGTTTTTGTGTTTAAATATTTTTACATTCAGAATATACTGTATATGAATGGGACATAGCATATAGGAGGACTTTTGACAGATTAAAAAATACTGTATGGGGGTTCAAGGGTGTCCCCTGAGAGAAAATGTATAAAAATGTAAAAGTCTTAATGGACCATTTTTATATTTTCCTTAAAGTGAGAATCTACTAACAAACAAACAAACAAAAAACATTTTACAATAGTGAAGCATAAAAATATGGTTTGCTTAATTTAAGTATAAATAGGCTTTCCTTGCCACTCATGCCATGATGACATCTCTGAATAATTTTCACAAAATTAGAACAAAAATCTGTTTGTTTATTATGAAAGGCTAATATGCTGATTAATTAAGTTAAGTTTAGACAGAAAAAAACTTTATAGTCTAAAAGCACCACGTTAACTTGTCCTGACACAAACCTGGCTTAATTGAACTGTCTGAATCACACATCAGACAGATGAAGTTAGTTTCAGTTTGCTTCATTTTTTTTTCTGCAGTGTGTTTAAGGTGAAAGAAGCCAGTATCTGTTGCGGTGTCTCCTCAACTGTTGTTAAAATAACTGCGCCTTCAACTACTGTACATACAGTTCAGACTTTATGCGGTGACATCATGTCTATAGTGGGGAGAGAGGCAACGCGTGTGGAGCAGGAATAAAGCACATTCAGCGTGGTAATAAGTGCATAGCGCTGGATGTGCTATATTCCTGCTTTAGAGAGAAATATTTATCTCTAGCGCTGAGCTCCCTTTATTCCCACTCCAAGCGCGTATGCCTACACAATCACTTAGCCAGGTGTCAGATTGCTTGCACAAAGATTTAGATCTTGGTCCGGATTGAATTGTCCTTCGGTCTGGATCTGGACCGGAGTCCATCTATTGAGTACCCCTGCTTTGCACTAACTAGAAGTATTCAACTTTGGTGTGTTACTAGTACCGCAAGGTTTTGTGTTATGAACATGAATGATACCTCTAATAAAGCAGCTTGTTGAAGAGAGGTGTGCTATTACTTTTCTAAGCAATCTGATTTTTGCCCTGTGGACAATAAACCGGTGGGAAAATTCCACAGACTTACATTAACCTTGTGCAACTCAGTGTGCCTCTGTGTGGACATTGTGTTTTGTCTTCGCTATACGCTATGCATAGTTTAATTTAATTTAAACTGACTGATCTCAGTTCAGAACCCTCTTGGCTATCAGTAAAGAATTTCATGCACAGAGTCATGTGACAAAACATCATGGCAATGATCTCAGCGGAGTTTGTCTTTTGGAGAAATGCCAACAAAGCAACATCTGGTAAGAAACCTTATTAAGTTTTGATATCAGCTGAAATTCTCTGAAATCTCACCTCACACGTCTCATTAGACTTCACACTCAGGACACAAGATGGAGTGCCAAGTCTAGTTCTGGCCTGTAACCAGATATTTTATGGGGAGAGTTTCACAACCTGTTCAGGAAACAACTATTTCTCTGAAGACACAAGAGAGGGAACAACAATCAGACCGCCAGGTAAGGGTGTGTTCGCTGGTTCTAACAGGAAGTCCCGTGAACCATCATTTAACATACTCTTTGCTCCCTTGACCATTACCATTGTAATTGATGAAGCAGGTATGTGTACCATGTCTTCCAGCTACTCAGATTACGCTTCGCTTCTCTAGACTACTGGCACTCTGGATCTGCTGAAATGCTTCCCTCCAATCAGACTGCAACTCTCCACTTAGGGTAGTCTCAATCTCTGCATGAACCAGTTGTCTACATCTGCTAATGATGTTCATGCCAATGAGGGCTGGTACAAAAGAAGAGTTGTGTGAGTCTCTGACTAATAGAAAACCACACTCTGGTAGGATAATACTCACAGTTTCAACCTCCAACTCAAGATAACCTAGGTAAGGTATGTCTAAACCACTGGCATCTGTAATCTTCAGCCAACCTGCTGTGGACAGCATATCTTCATCCTCCCCAGACAGGTGTTCTCTGAAGAAGCTCTCAGAAATAGTACTGACTTGGCTTCCTGCATCAAATAAACAAGAGGCCATTACTCCACTAATCTTTAGATTAGCAACAGGACATTTTCCCACAGTACGCCAGAGTAGTCAGTCACAACAAGTATCGATATTAGCTGAGCCTATGGACTGCCCTCGCACTGCCTGGCTCAATGCAAGTTTCCCTGCTGCACTTATGATTTAGCATTCTTTTTGACAGTGTTTGTTTTTCTTCACACACCTCTTAGCTGTGTCCTACACCATTACACTGGAAACATATTGGCTGACCATCATCTGTAAACCTTGGCTGCATCTTGGGTTTACTATGAGCCCCAGGTTCTGACTGGAATACATAGACTATAAATTAATTGCCAACAAAAGCCTTCATCAGATAACTAACAAAGGACAATGCATTTATGTGAACTTCTGCAGTTAATCCAGGTTGAACCTCAAAAACATTAGTCATTAATCTTACAGTTCATACAAAATCTTTGTTTAAACACTGGCCCTTAACACTTACTTAATTTACTAATTTTAAACCATGACATGCACTGCACACAAATAACTAATATTGGCATTATATTCATGCTGTTTAGCCAGAGTGACTGGCCCCCACAGTGAGCCTGGTTTATCCCAAGGTTATTTTTCTCCATTAACCATATGGAGTTTTGTGTTCCTTGCCACAGTCGCCTTTGGCTTGCTCACTGTGGTTCTAAATACAATTATTATTTAATTGTTTAATTATTTTTAATTTTTATTTACAATCATATTTAATCAAACTGCACAATGATGACTCTTAGACTTTATAGATTTAACAGTTTCATTTTCTGTTAATGCATGGTTTTCTAAAGTTGCTTTGAAACTATGTGTGTTATGAAAAGCACTATACAAATAAAAATGACTAGACTTGACTTGGTGCACTGCAAAGTGAGTTTCTCGACAGCTTGAGTTAGCTCTCCTATAGCTTTTCCTTGTTCTGCTACAATTTTTAAAACTTCTTCAAGAGTAGCAGGGTTTTTTTCAGGTACATCTTGAAGCACACAGAGCTTCTGCTGTCTCAGACAACACTTCTTTTGCTGACTAATTTTGTGACAAGAGATTTAGAATCTTCTAGGGACCACATAAGGGTTTAATCTCGCACTTCAATTAGTGTTGACTGTGGCTTGTCTCTCACAAGTTTACAGAGCTCCCATCTATGGCCTGTGTCCCTAATCCCCTCAATGAATTGATCTTGGATTGCCAAATTCACATCTGATATTGCATTTGATGACTGTTTCAGGATAGAACACAGAATTTGAGACAAAGCATGACAGTACACATGAGCATCCTTGCCTTCCCTTTGTTTACAGCTATAGAATGTTTGTAGTAACTGAGACACACTGCGTTTTTCTCAAAAAGCTTCTCTCAGGTACACAAAGAGGTCACATTGTCTCTTTGGTTCATTCTCCATCCGTAATCTGACCTCTTCTAAGGCTGCACCCTTTAGGAGGGAGAGTAAGAGGTATAATTGGTCCTCGGTGGTCTGATTTCTAGCATGTAACACCCTCTATACTTCTTCAATAAACTCATCAACATGTCTCCCATCTTTGCCTGGTAGTACCTGGTAGGCCCTCTACTCAAATTGCAGATAGCTGCCATGTTCTCGTCATGCTTTCAGTTGAGTTCTTTAATCTGTCCCTGAACATCATGCATACTACTGTCAGCACCATGCTCATCATCAGTGTTTTGTAATACTGGACTATCATCATCAGATTGTGACATTTTGAAATTTTCAAATAATCTCAGTTCAACTGAGATAAACTGTGTCAGTTCACTTGTGGGCAAAACAAAAAGTCAGTCCGTAACGTTAAAACCAAAGGACATTGTAACACTTCTCAGTGGAAGGAGGAGGCGAGAAGCAGATTTCCTGGTTCAGGTAAGCGTTTTTATTTTCCTCTCTGCAGCACATACACACTCTCAAGACTTTTACGTTGTTCGATAACTCAATCTAAAAAAATCCACAAACTACTTCACAAAATAAACTCTCAACTTTGTAATAATAACTCTTGGCTTCACAGTCCGTGCCCAGGCTCTCTCTCTCGTCTACCTGCGATGTGGCTCTATTTATGCCGCTCTCCCCGTGCTCACTGAAATTAGAGACAGGTGTTAGACATAATTTAACTCAGGTGTAAGCGCCCTTACCGCTTTCTTTCTCTCCGGAGAGATGCTTGACCACGCCCCCGCTGCCACAGACATGTTACCAAATGTCTGTATAATATACTTATTTTTTTGCTTGTAGAAAGTCACTGGATAGGTGTCTCATCAAACAGTAACCCTGTGGTATCAGCAGAACTTAGGTGCCCACTCTATTTCATCCAAAAGTCTTGTCACCTTGCCATGTCACCTTTGGCCGACACCTGTTCACTGGTCCACTCCACCAATGAAGACAACCTCCACTCTGTGTCCCACAGGCACCTCTCTTTACCTCTACCGTATTAAAAAAAAAAAAAAAAAAAAAAAAGAAATTGAGTTATTGGGTCCAAAAATTTAGCTATTGGTTCCAATAACTCCTGGTACCAAAAATGTAGCCAGTGGGATGAAAGTAATCACCACAGGATACAAAAATATCTTTTGGGGTTTTATTCTGATGGCTCCTAATATATAAATAAATAAAAAACAGCGGTCGATGAGCCATATTTTATATAAAAAATAAAATAAAAAAAAAGTAAAAATTAAAAAAATTAAAAGAATAAAGAAAATTCAAAAAATGAAATACAGTACAATGAAATGCAAAAAATAAAATACAAAAAATGAAATACAAAAAATGAAATACGAAAATGAAATATGGTAGAGGCCAGTCCTCACATGTTTGCAAAACGCGGTCAGACTAAACACATGCAATCCATATGCATCCCAAAGAACTCTCAAAGGATGAACAAAACCAGGAGCTCTCTTGCACAACATATGTTCTCATGTCTCTAACATGAGAGAGTGCCGAAAAGCACTTATCCACCTGCGACTCTTTGACTCGAGCTTTAAATATTGTGCTGAATTATCACTTATTGAATCTTACATATTACCTATATGAAACTCAATTATATGGCTTTAAAAATAACAACATGAATGAGTAGTATTTCATAAGATTAACAGATTTACTTTTACTTTTTGATACTGAAGTATTTTAAAAACAGGCACTTTTTACTTTTACTTAAGTAAAATTAATCCATTAATATACTACTTAAGTAATACATTTGTGTGGTATCTGTAATTTTAAGTATGGAAATTGAGTACTTTTTCCACCACTGTCCAAGAGATTACTTTACTGACAAAAATTGTAGTTATATAATTTGTAATCATTACCATATTACAATTCAGAAGTACTCTATGTCGTACGAATAGGTCTCATGAGGCTTTCGCCAAAGGAGCATAACAATCTACATGTGACTGATGCCGAGCCAATAGAATTAAGTATTCATATTAAAGGAAATATTAAGTGAGTGGAGTGGAGACAGGAAACAGGATGGGGAATCCATATGCATCCCAAAGAACTCTCAAAAGATGAACAAAACCAGGAGCTCTCTTGCACAACATATGTTCTCATGTCTCTAACACGAGATGGGGCAAAAAACGGATTCTCGGGTCGTGTGCACGAATCAGCACATTCACAAGGTTGTTACAATTCACGCCACTGCAGCGACACTAATACAGCAGTTTATTGTAAATTTAAGTGTTTTCATAAGACTGTTAGATTTCCAAAAGCTGCACTATTTGGCAGGTGCTATTTACACCTGATGCAAACTGTATGATAAAAGTAATAGTATTGAACTTTGGAACATGGAATTACATGACAATTTATCAAATTCCCCAAATATCAAGTATATGACTAAAATATGTCAAAACACTTTCTATAGGCAGTATTCAATTCTCAACCACAAAAACAATTTTCAACACCACAGTGCATTATGAGATCACAGTGTGTTATGCTCTGACTCAAAATCTCAGGCGTTAAGTGCTCTAATTGCCTGTAGACAGGCTGGCAAAGCACTGAGGTGCGGCAAATCTGTGGTAATGATGTGTGGGGCTGCTAGATATCCCCTCATTTACACATTCAGCCAAGAATCACTCAGCTGAAATATTAGTGGATCTTGGCCATCCTTCTTCACAGGCCACCAGAAACTGGAATTATGTGCTTTCCAATTTCAAATGATCTCGTCTATTAGTGAGATGTACGTAATTGCATGTGAGCTCACCGCAGTGATATGTGGCAAATCTCGTCTTAAGCTTTCTGACACCAGTCATCATTAACCCCACCAGGCAACTCACAAGGCCACCACTGACATCATCACATGTGGCTGTTGTTGAGAAATGGGTGTTGAGTGTTATCTGGGTTCTGATCTCCCTTTCTGGACTTCAAGATGAATCGCCTCATCCATTCAGACGGCTGGACAGTAGGACAATCTGTCAACGGCCTTATGCATACTCTGGTGCAACCAATTAAACAACACGCTTTAGACACACATGCTTTAGATTGCCTGATGCTGTGTAGTGAATTAAAAAGCTCGTTAAGGTTTGTGCATCAAAAAATTGCCCCTGGGTGTAGCTCACGATGTTTTAGCAATCAACAAGTCATAACATGAATGTTACATCTGGATGATGTCTTTATATGTGCAATATAAAACATAATTTGAGTATATTTATTATGGTTGGGACTTGTATATTTTGAATTTTGATTTGTTATTTCTATCTGAATCAAAATTGTAGGTTACTAATCATAGAAGTTTATTATATAAATTGTAAGACATTCCTTTGTTTCCATTATTGTTGAACAAATTAAAATTTTTAATGTTTCATCTCATATGGATATATGCAAGAGTATGAAGATACATATATAATAGTGAGATAGGACATCTGCTTATAGAGTGCGGCATAAGTAAAAATTGTATTTGTTTTCTTCATAGTGGAATATGAAACAAGTGACAATTTTTTACTTATCTACTCTAAATGGGGACATGCTATAGAATGAGCTTTATTGCCAAGTATGCTTACATACACAATGAATGTGTGGAACATAGACTTCTATTGTTATTATGTAAAGAAAATTATAATAACTATAGACTAACCCACACCCTTAACCTAACCATAAACCTAAACCTAAGAATTTTTAGAAAAAAATAAAACATTTAATTTATGTATGGATTGTTTTGTTTAATCAGGTCATCCCAAAATCCCTACAGATTTATGCACATCTCTGGAAAAGTAAACAAAGCACATTTTTACTGCTCTTCTAAATCCTTTCAAAACAATTGAGCATTGAATCCGGTCCATAGACAGATGGATCAGCTGTAGGATGTTTATTTCTGTAGAGATGTAACCTTATGAGGTCATCTTTCCTCAGCTGCCCAAGATTCATTAGCATAGCTAATCATTCCCACACCAACAGATTGGGTGATATTTTTCCTCTTCTCTTGTTCCAAAGTCATGGATCAAAGTTGGCTGGTAGTCGGTATATGCTTAGAATACCAATCATTACTAGTGCTGTTTTTTTTTTTTTTTTTTTTTTTTACTAGCACAAGGTTGAAGGAGGATTCACTACGGTTCAACAAGAGAGAGAGCGAAACAAAAGAGAAAAAGGGATGATCCCAGATGGCACAACAGACGGTTTTGTGTGTTTCAGACAAAAACAAGAACACTGATGTCTTGGATAAATATGAATCAGAAAGCACAAAAGAAAAAAAGAAAACAGAATGAGATAAAATGCACTTCACTGCTCATGGGATTATGGGATTGAAAGTACACAAAGTAAATTAAAATTTTTTTGTCGCTCTTCATTAAAATTGAGCAAATATTGTTATGCAAAAAAGCAATGCATACACATATATGTCTTAATTTTTTCACACAAACATAGAAGTAATATGTTTAAACCAGCCTGATCTCATGAACATATACAAAATTTTTGCAAAATGGAATTACATGCTTAATGACATGTTTTGCTGCAGTTTTCCAGTGAAATGTCCATAGAGGGGTGCCAAAAACGAGTTAAATAGTGTCATAATCACACAAGGTTTATATGGTGAATATTAAATGCCGGTTTTAAAGGACTAGTTCACCCAAAAATAAAAATTCTCATCATTTCCTCACCCTCATGCCATCCCAGATGTGTATGATTTTCTTTTTTCTGCAAAACACAAAATAAGATTTTTAGAAGAATATTTCAGCTCTGTAGGTCCATACAATGCAAGTGAATGATATTTGACACTCCAAAAATCACATAAAGGCAGCATAAAAGTAATCCATATGAATCCAGTGGATAAATCCATTTCCCTATCTGTCACTCACTCGACGTTGTGTCAATGTAGTGACACTAGGGGTCACTCTTGGGAGCCCGAGATACCTCTGGTCTTTGATAAAAGGCCAATGAAAATCGGCAAGTGGTATTTGCATGTCACTCCCCCAGACATATGGGTATAAAAGGAGCTAGTATGCAACCACTCATTCAGATTTTCTCTTCGGAGCCTAACGGTCATGCTCACTGAGCTGAATTCCCACAACTGTCCATTCACCTCTGCTGGATCTGACGGCGCATTTCAGCGGCTTCTCCCTCCTCTGCATTGGTGCACTGCAGAGAATGCCCCTGGGCGCTTCGGCAGAAATAAGAGTATATTTCTCTAAAAAAGCGGCACACACGGAACGTCTTTTTAAAGACGCATCTTTTTAAAGATGCTGTTCCGATTGTGTGTTAGACCTGGTTGCGCTCGTTATCTCTCGCCTTCTGACGGTCATGATCACTATCTTTCATGTCTGGGCACTGCTCACGCGGAGAAAGCGTTCGTGGATGGTCATGTACTCATTGTGAGGACATGTTCATGGCAACGATGTGGTCGCAGCTCGCCTTCGTAAGAAAGCAAGCCACCCCAGAGGCTCCCCGCCTCGGTCCTTTTACCCACGGATATGAGGCCAGCGCGGCTAGCACTGGCGACGATTTGGGGACCCCAATGGGACCGCCTCTGCCGGGTATCCTCCAGCGGACCTCGGCTAGAGTGTAACCCTCCGCTCTTCCCTGAACCTTCGCGGCTCGATGATTGGTTCCTGGGCTCGCGGTGCTGCTCAAAGTCACGCCCCGCCCCGTTCCTTTTTTCCTGGAAGTGCATGAAGAGCTGACAAGGTCGTGGGAGGCACTTTTTTACTGCCCGGTCCCGATTTTCAGCTTCCCCGCCCTCACTACCCTCGATGGTGGGGTGGCCAAGGGCTATTCGGATAAAGGTGCTCGCAGTGCACCTATGCCTACAGAGGGCCGCCACCTGGCACGAGTGCCCGAAGCCAAGGCCTGTAGGTTTACATTGTCTCTGACGGCCAAGGCCTACGGTGCTGCTGGACAAGCCGCCTCCGCCCTGCATGCCATGGCTCTCCTGCAAGTCCGCCAAGGCGCTAAAGGAACTGCACGAGGGTAGTTCTGCCCCGGGATTGATGCAGGAACTGTGCTTGGTGACCAACCTCACTCTCCGAGCAACGGAGGTCACGGCGCGGTCTCTCGGGTGGACGATGTCCACATTAGTGGTCCAGGAGCGCCACCTTTGGCTCAACCTGGTAGAGATGGGTGAGGCCAACAGGACATGGTTCTTTGCTGCCCCCATCTCCCAGGCTGGCCTATTTGGCAACACTGTCAAGGACTTTGCCCAGCAGTTCTCAATGGTGGAGCAGTAGATGGAGGCTATCCGGCATATCCTGCCCTGGCGCTGCTCAAGATCCCACACCCCATCTGCTCGTCGCCAAGGGCGTCCCCCTGCGGCCCGGCCCCGGCGTGGAGCCCACTGCAGGAAGCAGACACCACCTGTCTCGCAGCCACCAAGAACCATGAAAGGCTTCAAAGCGCCCTTGAGACGGGCAACCCAGGGACGACGAAACCTGCTGCTCTGGAGCTGGTAAGCAGACCTCTCCATCCCCCAGTTGAAGGCTAGGAGAAGAATCTTTTTGTTACCTTTGCATTTAATTGCACTGCATGCCCAAGTGGCTGCAGTACTCAAGAGTTCAGCAAGAGTGGTTTCCTTGTTCCCTGGGTCACGTATCTGGTGTGCACAGCCGTCATCACGACCACCGTCCACCACTCTATTTGACAGGTTTGGCGCTCCAACGGCGGCCTCCCGCCCCTGAGCGCCCAGCTGTGGCACAAATCTGCCCCCGATGTGACAGTCTCCATGGGTCATGAGGACAGGCCTCTACCTCCCCCGTCCCAGGCTGTTCCAGGGGTGGTCACAAGGAGTCAGGTAAGTGCTTCAATGTCCCTAGACTCAGCATGGCCACGACATGGTGTGGCACCTCAAGCTCCGCCCCCCCGCGAGGCCCCACCTGCCGGTACGTCCGACGACATTGTCCCTTTGGTCCCCTTTGCGCGGAACTTGGACGCAAGGCTTGCGCTTTCCAATCCGTCTCAATGGCTGGTCCAGACCGTCCGACTCGGCTACGCGATTCAGTTCACCAGGTGTCCGCCCAGGTTAAGCGGTATCCACTTCACCTTGGTGAAGGACAAAAATGCTGCTACCTTGTGCGTGGAGATCACTACCCTCCTACGGAAGGGCGCGATAGAACCTGTCCCTCCGGCCGAGATGAAGAAGGGGTTTTACAGCCCCTACTTCATTATACCGAAAAAAGGCAGTGGGTTGCAGCCAATCTTGGACCGGCGAGTACTGAACTGGGCTTTACACAGACTCCCATTCAAGATGCTGATGCAAAAACGCATTCTGGCGAGCGTCCGGCATCAAGATTGGTTCGTGGCGGAAGGATGCATACTCCACGTCTCGATCCTTCCTCGACACAGACCCTTCCTGCAGTTTGCATTCGAGGGTCAGGCTATCAGTACAAGGTCCTCCCTTTCGGCCTGTCTCTGTCTCCACGCGTCTTCACGAAGGTCGCAGAGGCAGCCCTTGCCCCGCTAAGGGAGGTGGGCATTCGCATTCTCAACTCTCGACGATTTGCTAATCTTAGCTCACTCTCGGGACATGTTGTGCGCACACAGAGACTTGGTGCTCTCACACCTCAGCCGACTAGGGCTTCGGGTCAACTGGGAAAAGAGCAAGCTCCTCCCGGTTCAGAGCATCTCTTTTCTCGGTTTGCAGTTGGACTCAGTCTCTTTGACAGCGCGCCTCATGAACGAGCACACCCAGTCGGTGTTGGCCTGTTTGAAGGCATTCAAACAGAAAACAGCGGTTCCACTGAAACTTTTTCAGAGGCTCCTGGGGCATATTGCATCCTCAGCAGTGGCCACCCCGCTCGGGTTGATGCATACAAGACCGCTTCAGCACTAGCTTCAGACTTGAGTCCCGAGATGGGCATGGCGCCGCGGGACACATCGCGTGGTCATCATGCCGGTCTGTCACCGTCTTTTCAGCCCTTGGACTGACCTCTCATTTCAACGGGCAAGTGTTCCACTAGAACTGGTCTCCAGGTGTGTCGTGGTCACGACGGACGCCTCCAAAATGGGCTGGGGCGCTGTTTGCAACAGGCATACAGCCGCCAGCTTGTGGACAGGCCCACGACTGCATTGGCACATCAACTGCCTCGAGTTGTTGGCAATTCTGCTCGATCTGCGGAGGTTTTGGCCGTTGATCCAGGGCAAGCACGTGTTAGTTCAGACAGACAACATGGCAACGGTAGCATATGTCAACTGCCAAGGTGGTCTGTGCTCTCGATGTATGTCACGACTCGCCCACCGTCTCCTCCTCTAGAGTCAGCAGCACTTCAAGTTGCTTCGAGCCACACACATCCCGGGCAACCTTAACACTACAGCGGACGTGCTGCCATGACAGGTTACCCTCAGGGGAGAGTGGAGACTCCACCCTCAGGTGGTCCAACTGATTTGGAGTCGATTCGGACAGGCACTGGTGCACCTGTTCGCCTCCCAAGAATCCTCCCCATTGCCCGCTCTGGTACGCCCTGACCAAGGGTGGTAGACACGATCACTCAGGCTAGGGCCCCCTCTACGAGGCGCCTGTTTGCCTTAAGTGGCGTCTGTTCGCTAAGTGGTGTTCTTCCTGATGGGAAGACCCCTAGAGATGCGCACTCGGATCAGTGCTTCCCTTCCTGCAGGACAGGTTGGAAGGGAGGCTGTCCCCGTCCACCTTGAAGGTGTACATTGCCACCATAGCAGCCCACCTTGACGTAGTCAACGGTAAGTCCTTAGGAACCTGATGATCAGGTCGTGCATCCCTAAGAGACACCAGGAGGCTGAATCCCTCCAGACCGTGCCTCGTTCCCTCATGGGACCTCTCTGTAGTTCTTCAGGGTCTACAGAGAGCCTCCTTTGAGCCTTTGCAGTCAGCTGAGCTTAAGGTACTCTCCTTGAAGACTGCCCTTCTGACTGCGCTTACTTCCATCAAGAGGGTAGGAGACCTGCAAGCGTTCTCTGTCAGCGAAACGTGCCTGGAGTTCGGTCCGGGCTACTCTCACATGATCCTGAGACCCCGACTGGGCTATATGCCCAAGGTTCCCACGACCCCTTTTAGGGACCAAGTGGTGAACCTGCAAGCACTGCCCAAGGAGGAGGCAGACCCAGCCCTGTCGTTGCTGTGTCCGGTGCGTGCTTTACACATCTATTTGGATCACACGAAGAGCTTTAGGATCTCTGAGCAGCTCTTTGTCTGCTTTGTTGCACAGTGGAAAGGAAGCGCTGTCTCCAAGCAGAGGATCGCCCACTGGCTCATTGACGCCATAACTGTGGCATATCACGCCCAGGACATGCCGCCCCCAGTAGGGCTACGAGCCCATTCTACCAGGGGTGTAGCGGCCTTCCCTCCATCAGGGAACAGAGGTTACGCAAGTAACCATGACAATCTCTTGAAGTGATATTATAGGGAAGAATGTGAAATTTAAAGTGCAGCCTGACTGAGCAGGGAGGAGAATTTATAGTAAAAATGGACTTAAATATTGATCTATTTCTCACCAATACCAAATCGCTTCTGGAGACATTGATTTAATATGACTTGAATTTAGTCATATGGTCAAATTTTTGCCACCCGTTCACTTGCATTGTATGGACTAAATGAGCTGAGAAATTTGTCTAAAAATCTTTATTTGTGTTCTGCAGAATAAAGAAAGTCACACACATCTGGGATGGCATGAGGGTGAGTAAATGATTAGATAATTTACATTTTTGAGTGAACTATTCCTTTAATCTTTAAAACGTACCTCCCTAACCTAAAACTTTAACCTAAACCTAACCAATAGTGGTCTAAATCAGTGCTTGAAATGGGGTGGTATGCAGTGGTATGCAGTACCTGCAATTTACTTTACAGAGTACTGGCAGTTTTTCTTGCGTACCACCACTTCTCTGGTACGATGTAATGTACAGTATCCTGACAGTGTTTAGTTCTACATCGTTCTCAATCCTGAACATCATCAAATCAGTTTGTTCACTGTTTCTAATAATTAGTATCTGCACAAGTATCTGGCTCCTGTGTGCAAATTAATGTGTGCAGGATAAGGAAGGCAAATCTTGCCCTCATTGAATGGGAGGATGATACAAATTTGAAAAAGGAAAAACAGACATAATGCTCTTTTTTCAGTTTTAGGCTATATTTATTTTGTGTAAAAAGACAGTTCTACATTAGATTGCCATTTTTCTCTTATGCATATTGATACTGACAAAGATACAGACTTAGGCAGATCTAAATATTCTTTCTCAGTTTTCATAAACAACAACCCTACTTTGTATTGTTTTTATTTTCAAAGTAAAGCTAGTTAAAACCTATTTGTTAGTTGAGGATGTAAGGCCATATTTGTTCTTCAGCCAGATCTTAAGAAGGAATTTACATCTTTTAATGTAATTAAATACTATTTTAATGTAAATAAACACATAAGTAACCGTATTGTTTTTACATGTTAACATGTTAGTTATTTATTTACAATAAAAGTGTTAGGTAAGATAAATATGGATAAAAAAGTTTGGCCCCAGTTCAGTTTATAAATACCCAAGATTATTTACTTATTTTTAAATAAACATTTGTTGTGAGCAAAAACAGTCTCAGAGTATATTTTATTGAACTAATGATTTAACAGTTATACTACTAGTAGTACTAGTATGTAACAACTAATCATTTAGCTATCACTAAATGGACTTGTCAAACATTCAGACAGTGGGGAACTTATATTTATTTTTTTTATTTATTTTGTTTTGTACTTAAACTGCATTATTGAACAATGACAAAGTCCAAAATTATCCTAGCAATAGCAACCAGGGGTAGGCAGTGGTGTAGTGTTGGGGATGTTTTTGTATTATTTATTTTTAAACATGGATCTATATGCCTTACAATGCCTCACGTGGAGCTGTTTTGGAGATAATATGTAATATATCATACAACCCCAATTCCAAAGAAGTTGGGACAGTATGAAAAATGCTAATAAAAACAAAAAAGAGTGATTTGTAAATTATATTCACCCTTTGCTTTATTGAAAGCACTACAACTAAACATTTATATGATGATTTACCTTGTGAATTTCATTGTTTTTTTTTTTTTTGTTTGTTTTTTTTTTTTTGTTTTTTTTGAAAATGTACAGTAATTTCAAATCAGATGATTGCAACACACTCCAAAAATGTTGGGACAGTTGAGTGTTTACCACTGTGACCATTTCTTTTAATAACACTTATTAAGCATTTAGGCACTGAAGACTCAAGTTTGTTAAGTTTAAAAAGTGGAATTTTCCCCCATTCATCCATTATGTAGGTATTTAGCTGGAAAATTGTATGGAGTCTTCGTTGCCATATTGTACGCTTCATAATGCACCACACATTCTCAACTGCAGATGGTCAGGACTGCAGGCAGGCCACTCTAGCACCCGTACTCTTTACTTATTTGGCCAGTATATGGTTTGAAGTTGACCTGCTGAAAATTTCGGACATCCCTGGAAAAGACTGTGCAGGATGGCAGTATATGCTTCTCCAAAATTCGTACATATCTGTCTGCATTAATGGTGCCCTCACAGATGTGCGAGTTACCCATGCCATGGGCACTGACACACCCCTGGCCCATACAGACATTGGCTTTTGGACCTGATTCTAATAACAGCTCAGATGGTTCTTTTCCTTTTTGGCCCGGAGAACATGACGGCTGTGTTTTTCAAAAACTGTGAAATGTGGACTCATCAGACCAAAAAACAGAGTTCCACTCTTCTACTTTCCATCTAAGATGAGACCGAGCCCAGAGAAGTTGGCAGCACTTCTGGACAGTGTTTATGTAGGGCTTCTGCTTTGCATAGCAAAGACTTAACTTGCATCTGTGGATGCAGCGGCGAGTGGTGTTGACTAACAAAGGTTTACTAAAGTAATCCAAAACCCATGTTCATGATATCAATTACAGAAGAATAATGTTTTTTAAGACAGTGATGTCTGAGGGATCAGAGATCACGTGCATTCAGAAGTGGTTTTCGTCTTGCCCTTTACGCATTGAGATTTTACCATATTCCTTGAAACTTTTAACTATATTGTGCACCGTAGAGGGTGAAATGCCCAAAATACTTCCAATATGTCTTTGGGGAACATTGTTCTTAAAGTGCTGGATTATTTGCTGAAGCATCCGTGGGCAAATTGACAAGTCTCGAATGATCCTTGCTCTTGAAGGACTAGGCTGTTTTTGGAGGCTCCTTATATACTATGACACGATTGCCTCACCTGTTTAACATCTCCTGTTTCACATTGCCTTTTTATTTTAACTTGTCAGATTATTATTAGTCTTAAATTGCCCCTGTCTCAACTTTTTTGGAGTGTGTGTTGCAATCATTTGATTTGAAATTATTCTACATAAAAAAAAAAATAAAAAAAAGAAATTCACAAGTTAAAACGCCATATAATGTGTAGTTGTAATGTTTTCAATTTAGCATAGGGTGAATATAATTTACAAATCACTACCTTTTGTTTTTATTAGCATTTTTCATACTTTTTTGGAATTGGGGTTGTATCTTTTTTTAACATATCTGTTGTGTGATGCTGAACCATCAGTGTGTATTACTTGTGCCAGTGTTACTGTCACAATGACTTTTTGATGGTGACACCTCATCTGTTCATATTACTTATCTCTACACTTTATTATAGATCTGGGGTTCATATCCATTCCATTCTCTCTCTATCTCTCTCTCTCTCTCTCTCTCTCGTCCTGCTAGATAATTTATCAATGCTTTTCTATCGCTGTTGGCTGACTTTTCTTTTCTAAATGGAGAGCATGCACTTGATTTGAGTTTGAGATTGTTGCAACAAATATCAACAACACGTAAGCTCGTCAGTCAATCGATTTATAGAACATCCGTATGCACATAAATCCAACTCCTGATGGCATGCATGTCAGTCATAATACTTCAAACACAGGGGGCACTAGAAAAATTAGACATCATTCATGATAGAGCTGATGTTTTTTGTGTCACCAGAAAGCATGTCACTTTTCAAAAGTTGCTAAAAGTTCCAAATACATTTTAAAAGTAGCTAAATTTGCTAGGTGCTTTTTGAAAAAAAAGTTGCCAGTGTAGTCTGAAAAGTTGCTAAATCTAGCAACAAAATTGCTAAATTGGCATCACTGGTCCAAAGTTCAACACTTAATCAGGTGAGCTACCGCAGAAGCTAATCACATTGGAATAAGTGTGTAAATGCTGGTGAGGCTGTAATACAAGGGTTAAAAATGTGTCGTCTATCAAATGATGTGATATAGTAAAAGTGTTTCAGTATCATAATACATAATACAATTACTTGAATGGGGAAAGACCAAAATCTCCTAAACGGTTGGTCAAGATTACGATCAAAGGACATATTTCAAATCAGCAGTAAAATCTGACAACACTGGTATCATAAATTGTGCTTTACCTCAGATTACGCTAAAAAACACTTTTCTTGGCTTGTATAGCTAATGCGCATGTGCGTTGTCGAGTTGATTGACAAGCGATGTCTGAATCTAAAAGGTGATTGACACTTTTACCAGTAAGGCGGGACTTCCTTTCTACATCCATTGACCGTTGGCTGCCATTGGGTATTCCAGTTTCTCCCATTCATTTTAAAAGAAGTGGCTTATCTCTGCTAAATAATCTCTGGTAGTAGAGCAAAAAATAAGTGTTACTAATAAAGTCAAAATCAGCCACTGTAATCGTGATTACAGTGAATAAAACATGGTTTAAAAATACACAAAAACGAAACAATTTGTTGAATTGAAAAATTATTACAAATTCATGTTTAAGAATTATTAGTTTAAAACATTTTTTTTTTGTATTTTTATTTAGTTTTCTATTTCATTTTAGTTTTGGTTAGTTTTAATGGTGTATAACTATCTTTGTAATTTATTTTTTTATGTCTTTTTTATTGATTTTCAGTACTAATTTTAGTTTTCATCCCTTTAGCCTCAGAAGCCCTGCACTGCAGAACAACTAGTCCCTGATCTGCCGAAGTGTGTGTTTATATATATATATATATATATATATATATATATATATATATATATATATATATATATATATATATATATTAGCCTACTTATGTATATGCTGAATGAAATAATTTGTATTTTTCTGTGTTTTCTTTGCATAATTTCACTGAGACTGCAGGCCTGTTGAATGAGTTGCGACACACTTTATTGCACACAAAATCAGTTAGTTTTGTCGACATAATACTTTTTATTAACAATAATATACTTGTTCTGACCATTTTAGATAGTCTTGATCTTTAAATATCTTGGAGCCTTGACAGCTCTTTTCAAATATTGATTTTGTCTTCTCACATATTTGCATTGATAATGAGGTATGTTTGGGGTCATTGCCCAGATGAAAGGTCTACGCATGGGTATCTTAACCTCCTGCTGGAGACAACAATGTTTCAGACTAAAATATCCTGGTGCTTATTGGAATTCATTATAATCGATCTTACCAGCAGCCAAACAGCCTCAAACCACTGACTGGCTTGCCTAACCTACAGTGATGGATGTCAGAGGGATTTTAGATGCATACAAACTCATGTATATAACCCAGTCAAACAATGGCTGGTGAAAGGCAGTGGTACAGTGTATGGAGAATGAAATCAACATTGTATAAGAGATACCACTATTTGGTTTTATGTTGTTATTATCAGAGAACGAATAACATGGTTTTGCAGAAACAAAAATTCACAACTCAAAAAGCTGTTTTTGTTTAAAATTGTTTTGTATAGCAAAACTGTGACTTTTCTATATGTTTAAGCCCAAAACATCACTCAGTGGTTTTTGCTTAGGCAAGTAACAGTATTACTTTTGCTCATATGTTGGGCTAGGGATTTGAACACACTCTTAACTCTAAGTATTATGAAATTTCACTTAATGTGTGATGAAAAAAAGGACTTATATTGAAGAGGGAATCAAGTCTGTGTTTCCCGATAGTGCTGCAACTCATGCCCTAACTAACATTTTGAGTTAATTTACGATGAAATACCACCGGTTTCCCAAACCAGCAAGTACTGTAGATCACTGATTAGAACTTTAAGTGCATCATACGAGAGCTGTCAAAAAGAAGTTTGCTTAGAAGTTTTAAACTACTGCAGGGTCACATATCTTCTTTTGAAATCAATATACAGTTGAAGTCAGAAGTTTACATACACTTAGGTTGAAGTCATTAAAACAAATTTTTTAACGACTCCACAGATTTAATATTAGCAAACTATAGTTTTGGCAAGTTGTTTAGGACATCTACTTTGTGTATGACACAAGTAATTTTTCCAACAATTTGTTTGTGAAACAGATTGTTTCACTTTTAATTGAATATATCACAATTCCAGTGGGTCAGACGTTTACATACACTAAGTTAACTGTGCCTTTAAGCAGCTTAGAAAATTCCATAAAATTATATCAAGCCTTTAGACAATTAGCTAATTAGCTTCTGATAGGAGGTGTACTGAATTGGAGGTGTACCTGTGGATGTATTTTAAGGCCTACCTTCATGCTCAGTGCCTCTTTGCTTGACATCATGGGAAAATCAGCAAAAAATTTGTGGTCCTCCACAAGTCTGGTTCATCCTTTGGAGCAATTTCCAAACACCTGAAGGTACCACGTTCATCTGTACAAACAATAGTACATAAGTATAAACACCATGGGGCCACGCAGCCAACATACCACTCAGGAAAGAGATGCATTCTGTCTCCTAGAGATGAATGCAATTTGGTGCAAAAAATGCAAATCAATCCCAGAACAACAGCAAAAGACCTTGTGAAGATGCTGGAGGAAACAGGAAGACAAGTATCTATATCCACATTAAAACAAGTCCTATATCGACATAACCTGAAAGGCTGCTCAGCAAGTAAAAAGCCACTGCTCCAAAACCGCCATAAAATGCCAGACTACAGTTTGAAAGTGCAAATGGGGAAGAACACCATCCCAGCTGTGAAGCATGGGGGTGGCAGCATCATGTTGTGGGGGTGCTTTGCTGCAGAAGGGACTAGTGCACTTTACAAAATAGATGGCATCATGAGGAAGGAAAATGATGTGGATATATTGAAGCAACATCTCAAGATATCAGCCAGGAAGTTAAAGCTTGGCCGCAAATGGGTCTTCCAAATGGACAATGACCCCAAGCATACCTCCAAAGTTGTGGCAAAATGGCTTAAGGACAACAAAGTCAAGGTATTGGAGTGGCCATCACAAAGCCCTGACCTCAATCCGATATAGAATTTGTGGGCAGAACTGAAAAAGCGTGTGCGAGCAAGGAGGCCTACAAACCTGACTCAGTTACACCAGTTCTGTATGGAGGAATGGGCCAAAATTCCAGCAACTTATTGTGAGTCTACCCAAAACATTTGACCCAAGTCAAACAATTTAAAGGCAATGCTACCAAATACTAACAAAGTGTATGTAAACTGCTGATCCACTGGGAATGTGATAAAAGAAATAAAAGCTGAAATAAATAATTCTCTCTACTATTATTCTGACATTTCACATTCTTAAAATAAAGTAGTGATCCTAACTGATCTAAGACAGGGAATGTTTTCTACTATTAAATGTCAGAAATTGTGAAACACTGAGTTTAATTGTATTTGGCTAAGGTGTATGTAAACTTCTGACTTCAACTGTAATTAATAAGAACATATGTAGCGTTCTCCATCAAAATGAGTAATAAGTAGCAATAGGTCGTTTATGGAAAAACATGAAATTTGTTAAAAACTTGATTGTTCAGGCATGGGTAGTGCTAGGGGTAGGCTTTGTCAGTAGAGTTAAACCTGGGGGGGCCTGGGTAGCTCAGAGAGTATTGACACTGACTACCACCCCTGGAGTCGCGAGCTCGAATCCAGGGTGTGCTGAGTGACTCCAGTCAGGTCTCCTAAGCAACCGAACTGGCCCAGTAAAGTCACATGGGGTAACCTCCTCGTGGTCGCGATTAAGTGGTTCTCACTCTCAATTGGGTGCGTGGTAAGTTGTTCATGGATCATGGAGAATAGCATGAGCCTCCACATGCTGAAAGTCTCCGTGGTGATGATGCACAACGAGCCACGTGATAAGATGCGCTGATTGACTAGCGGAGGCAACTGAGACTTGTCCTCCACCAGCCGGATTGAGGTGAGTAACTTTGCCACCACGAGGACCTAGTAAGTAGTGGGAATTGGGCATGCCAAATTGGGGAGAAAAGGTGGTTAAAAAATAATTAAAATAATAATAATAATAATAAAAAATAGAATTAAAACTGTCTAAATGCCTGTTTTGGTGAGATATTGCAAACTGGGTTGAGTTGGTACCAAATATTAACATACAGTATCCCTGAAAACAATGAGTAGTACTAATTTGCTTGAGAAATTTGCAAACTTAAGTCACAAGCCAGGACATTTGCATTTTTTGCAATTCTCTTTTATTAAGACACAATGGGCCCTATTTTAATAGCGCCTAGCACAGCATTATGATTTAAGTCATATGCGCAAAATCAATGGGAATAGCAATGAAGTTTTGTACAAAAGGTTTTTAGGTGCAAGTTTTGAGAAATTGCTTGGGCAAAGCGCTAATGGGCTGGGTCAAATATTCTGATTATCAAGCACCAGCAAGATAAACAAAGACAGCACATTCATAAGAAATTGGTAATGTAAATTTTTTTGTGTGTGTGTGTGCATTCACTGTGTCCTTTTTTTAAATTATTATTATTTTTTTCTCCCCTTTTTCTCCCCAATTTGGAATGCCCAATTCCCAATGCACTCTAAGTCCTCGTGGTGGCGTAGTGACTCACCTCAATCCAGGTGGCAGAGGACAAATCTCAGTTGCCTCAATCACCGTCAATCTGCACATCTTATCACGTGGCTTGTTGAGCACATTACCGCGGAGACATAGCACACGTGGAGGCTTCACGCTATTTTTCGCGGCATCCACGCACTACTCACCATGCACCCTACCGAGATCGAACCACATTATGGCAACCATGAGGAGGTTACCCCATGTGACTCTAACCACCCTAGCAACTGGGCCAATTTGGTTGCTTAGGAGACCTGGCTGGATTCACTCAGCACGCCCTGGATTTGAACTCACAACTCCAGGGGTGGTAATCAGCGTCTTTACTCACTGAGCTACCCAGGCCCCCCATACTGTGTCCTTGTTCAATTTCAGGTATATTTATATGATAGTGGCACGCTCTTTTTATACGCATGGAAAATGTGGTTCAGGATTTTGATGTAGGCTCTGTTAAATTATAGACAATGTAAGTATTATTATTAATCACTTAGTATTATTAATTATTTTCATCTACTGACACACAAATCATGGCTAGTATTAACAGTGATTGTACTGGCATGCACTTCACTTGTACCAGTTAATTTTGATTTAGAAAAATTGAATTCACTGGTTGAAACAAAAATAAACCAAAACAAAATATTTCTAAATTCAAATTACCCTTAATCGAAATAAAAATATAATCAAACTAACACAGTTATTTTTCCAAAGTTAACTTTTTACCCTCTTAAACTTCCACCGGCACCTTTTGCAACAGGTGGAAAAAATACCAATATAAATTAAATCATAAATACAATTGTAAATATAAACATAATCATATTAATTTAAAATAATCCATGACCTATAGATAGTTAAGATTTACTTTATCAATGACACCCCACAGATGAAACATTTCAAATAATTATATATATATATATATATATATATATATATATATATATATATATTTGTATTATGTTTCAACATTTTATTAAAGGATGGCCACAATACATATCCACATATTTGCAGGTGTAGACTAAGCCCCAAATATCCACTAATCCTAGAACCTCCCATGGTTTCAGGTTTTCTATTGTTTCTAATAAAGTCTCAGCTTTCAAATGATGTCAGTGTTATCTTGAATGTAGCTGGTGGGTTGTAAATAACAATTCAGTATACAAAAATAAATGTTTTGGAAAAAAATGACAGCGGTCGATGGGGCTGTATTGAAAAAGAGAATAATAAAAAATAATAAAATATATTTTTTTTGTACTTATTTGAATTACGAAAAATTAAATTACAATCCAGGAGTTTTCTGACAATTTGTAAATGTGACTCAGAAAGAACAATGTGCCGAAATGAGAGCTAAAATTATTCACTGAATTTCCACACAATGAAAAATAAGTATAAATATATATGGAAATTAAATATGGTAGATGCTAATGTTAAATGAAAACACAAACAGGGCATTAGTCTACCCACACGCTTCAAAACATAATACATGCTTATGTCATTCACAGCATTTTATGCATTTGACACATGCTTAAATCACTCAAAGCATTTTATGCATATATAACCAGGTTTTAAGGACATGTAGAACAGTTTAAAACGATCAAATTCTCACACATGCTCACTTAACTGAAAAACACTCTGGGCAATCAATCATTAAAAAAAGATGTGATTGATATTAAATTTACATACCCAGTCCCCTATCTGTCACTCACTCGACGTTGTGTCGATGTAGTAACACTAGGGGTCACTCTTGGGAGCACGAAACACCTCTGATCTTTGAAAAAACGTCAATGGGAATTGGCGAGTGGTATTTGCATACCACTCCCCTGAACATACGGGTATAAAAGGAGCTGGTATGCAACCACTCATTCAGATTTTCTCTTCGGAGCGAACGGTTGATACTCACTGAGCTGAATTCCCACGGCTTTTCATTCACCTCTGCTGGATCTGACGGCGCATTTCAGTGGCTTCTCCCCCTCTGGTATTCGGTGATCCCCCCGGTGGATCAGGCGCTCGGACAAGCCACCTCCGCCCTGCACGCCATGGCTCTCCTGCAAGTCCACCAAGCCAAGGCGCTAAAAGAACTGCACGAGGGTAGTTCCGCCCCGGGATTGATGCAAGAACTGCGCTCGGCGACAGACCTCGACAGGTTACCCTCAGGGGAGAGTGGAGACTCCACTTTCAGGTGGTCCAGCTGATTTGGAGTCGATTCGGGCAGGCACAGGTAGACCTGTTTGCTTCCCGAGAATCCTCCCACTGCCCAATCTGGTACGCCCTGACCGAGGCACCCCTCGGTATAGATGTGTTGGCACACAGCTGGCCCCCTGGACTACGCAAATATTCATTTCCCCCAGTGAGCCTACTTGCACAGACCCTGTGTAAGGTCAGGGAGGACAAGGAGCAGGTCGTCCTAGTAACACTCTACTGGCCCACCCAGACGTGGTTCTCGGACCTCACACTCCTCACGACAACCCCCCCCCCGGGCAAATTCCCCTGAGGAAGGACCTTCTTTCTTAGGGATGGGGCACCATCTGGCACCCGCAACCAGACCTCTGGAATCTCCATGTCTGGCCCCTGGACGGGACGTGGAAGACTTAAGTGGCCTACCTCCCGCAGTGGTAGACACGATCACTCAGGCTAGGGCTCCCTCTACGAGGCACCTGTATGCCTTGAAGTGGCATCTGTTCACTAAGTGGTGTTCTTCCTGACGCGAAGACCCCCAGAGATGCACAGTCGGATCGGTGCTTTCCTTCCTGCAGGAGAGGTTGGAGGAGCAGCTGTCCCCCTCCACCTTGAAGGTGTATGTAGCCGCTATAGCGGCACACCAAGACACAGTGGACGGTAAGTCCTTAGGGAAGCACGACCTGCTCATCAGGTTCCTGAGAGGCGCCAGGAGGTTGAATCCCTCCAGACCGTGCCTCATTCCCTCATGGGACCTCTCTGTAGTTCTTCAGGGTCTACGGGGAGCCCCCTTTGAGCCCCTGGAGTCAGCTGAGCTTAAGGCACTCTCTTTAAAGACTGCCCTCCTGACTGCGCTCACTTCCATGAAGAGGGTAGGAGACCTGCAAGCGTTCTCTGTCAGCGAAATGTGCCTGGTGCCTGGAGACCGGGCTATTTGCCCAAGGTTCCCGTGACCCCATTTAGGGATCAGGTGGTGAACCTGCAAGCACTGCCCCAGGAGGAGGAGGCAGACCCAGCCCTGATGTTTCAGTGTCCGGTGCGTGCTTTACGCATATATTTGGATTGCACGCAGAGCTTTATAGAGTCTCTGAGCAGCTCTTTGTCTGTTTTGGTGGACAGCGGAAAGGAAGCGCTGTCTCCAAGCAGAGGATCGCCCACTGGCTCATTGACGCCATAGCAATGGCATATCACGCTCAGGACGTGCCGCCCCCTGCAGGGCTACGAGCCCATTCTACCAGGAGTGTGGAGGCCTCCTGGGCCTTGACCAGTGGTGCCTCTCTAACAGACATTTGCAGAGCAGCGGGCTGGGCAACATCCAACACCTTTGCGAGGTTCTACAATCTCCGGGTTGAGCCGGTTTCGTCCCGTGTCTTGCTATGTACGAACAGGTAAGTCCGGGACAGCTGGCCAGGTGTATCGCTTGCACATAGTGCCTTTCACCTCCCATGAGCTGAAGACGTGCGCTGTTGACTCCCAGTAGTGTTCACAATGTGTGTTTCCTGGATGACTTCCTCCAAGCCCTGTGGCAGACGAGTTTGCGGAGAAACTTGCTGCCAGCTCAGTACATGTGCTAACTAAGTCCTGTACTGGGGTAGGTGCTCCGCATGTGTTGGTTCCCCATAGGTGACCCCATGCGATGTATATCTTCCTCCTATAATCATTTCCCTGTTGGTAAACTGTGTCTTCCTTGGGCAGAGGCCCCTCTGCCCCAGTCATCATGTTTGTAGAAACTCCTCCCCCATTGGGTAGGACCTACCATGGGAATTCTCCACATGACATACTTCCGACAAGGCTCGGCAAGACCATGTGATGTATTTCCACTCAAAATACCCCCCCTGGGCGTGGTGTGGTCTCTGCAGTGTCTTCCCCTTGGGAGTGACACTGGTGGCCCCAGTCAGTTAACAAATTTCACTCTTTTTTGGGGAGAGAAAAAAAGAGGATAAGAGGCCACGACTGGGCTAGCCTGTCCCTATTTTTTGGGCAGTAGACTTGTCCCCGAAGGGCCGTTCAACGCTCATAACAGCGTTGGGGGAGGTTACATGTCGGCCTGGTGCGCTGGCTACGAGGCACACAGTGGTCTGCCCGTCTCGCACCGCCAGTTCATGTAACCCATTTCAGCTAGTTGTGGCGTTTCGTATAGGGACCACTAGTGTCACTACATCGACACAACGTCGAGTGAGTGACAGATAGGGAACGTCCTGGTTACTTTCGTAACCTCCGTTCCCTGATGGAGGGAACGAGACGTTGTGTCCCTCCTGCCACAATGCTGGATTACCCGCTGAAATGGCCGGGACCTTGTCTCGGATCCTCAGCACAAAACCTGAAAGAGTGGTTGCATACCAGCTCATTTTATACCCGTATGTTCAGGGGAGTGGTATGCAAATACCACTCGCCAATTCCCATTGGCCTTTTTTCAAAGATCAGAGGTGTTTTGGTCTCCCAAGAGTGACCCCTAGTGTCACAACATTGACACAATATCTCGTTCCCTCCATCAGGGAACGGATGTTACGAAAGTAACCAGGACGTTTTCACATGTGTGCACCAAATGTGGTCAAACTTCACACATGCAATCCATATGCATCCTTCAAAAATAACCCATAGCAAACGTTCAATTTTAATATATGACTCTTCTGAACACATATTTAATTCAATTTATCAGCATCTTGTGTGAAATTTGATATTTACCCAAATAATTATCAACCAATGAACAAAACTGGGAGCTCTCTTGCACAGTGCATATTATCACACCTCCAACACAAGAGTGTGCCGGAAAGCGGATGTCACAAAACTCCGGTGTCACAAAACTTAAAGGGGCCACGTCCAATTTATGACTAGAGTTAAATTAAATTAAATTTCTCCACTGGGCTACATATAAATCATTTTTGTTGTTGTTGTTTGTTTGTTTTTGAAAGTGGTGTGTCAAATCGCTTTAGCTGCTATCAATTTAATCAGGAGTGCCGCAAATTGCGTCATACTCTTCCAATCAGCACTCCTCATTTACCTCAGGTAAGTTATCCAATGTCCATAGTTATTTAGCTTAAAAAAATGAGCAATAGAGAAAAAAATATTGCTAACATTTTAAATGCCATCACTGTCAGAGATGCAACAACAGATGTGGAGTGGATAGCACGTTTCAGAGTGTTTTAGCCAGTAGAAGTGCGATATCCACACTTTGCGATCTTGTCATGGATGCACAAGTTTATCAATAGCTCTGAGGCTGGTGTGTGTGTATCTGTGGGTGTGGTATGTGTATTTGTGCTGTGTGTGCTGCTGTGACCTTCCTGTTTACTGTAGTGCATAAACCTCAAACTGTGATTCAGTGTCAACGTGACTCAAAATGATAGAGCAGGTCCTATTTTATTTCTCTATTGGCATTAGTTATGCTTATCAAATTACAACATACAGTTCTACCTTATTGACTGTCAGAGTTGCCGCTGAAAGCTGCTCCTTAAACTACAATGCTTCCAGCAAAGCTTGCTGTCTGGGCTGGATGTGTATATAGCTTCTTGTCCAATGAACATTGATCTTTGCTCCACTGAAATCAACAGAACAGGTATCTGCCATAGACACCCATTAAAGCATGGTATTAAAGCATTGGATTAACAGTACGATAAGTGCGCCATTTACACTTTTATTCGCAACGTTTTGAAATGCACTGAAAGTTATATCTACTGTATAAGGTGTAAAATATGACTGTATAATCTGATTTAAAAATGTGGCAATATATTTTAAATGCATATTTGGATTATCAGTACTTCCTGGTGGTACTGTAGCTAAATCACAAAAGATAAAGCACACACACAAATGTGTTGTTAATCTACAAAAATATGCTTCTGATGGAACAGCATGTGTCTTAACATGTTTAACTTTCAAATTAGGGTTTGATTAAACACTCTCTCTCTCTCTCTCTCTCTCTCTCTCTCTCTCTCTCTCTCTCACACACACACACACACACACACACACACACACACACACACAAAGAACAAATTCATATTTTTTGTTGGCCAGTTTAGTAAAAACATGTCTGCCTTGAGCATAGATGTAAATGTAAAATCTGAATCTGAATCTCTTTTATTCGCCAGTACTTGTGTACAGGCAGAGATGTGGACTCGAGTTTTAATAGACTTCAGACTCGACCTTAAATGACTTTAGAATTGACTCAACACAAAGGACTCATGAATATTTAAAAAAAAAATGACCTGAGTCTTTTAACCTTAACTATTAATATCTTAAAGGAAGAATTTGTGTTTTATATGTATGGTTTTTATACATCTGCATCACATTTCCCCCATGTGTCATGCTTGATCGGATCCGTATCATAGAATTCGATTATATATTTTCATGTAAATCCAAAAATGTGATAAGAGTCCCATGAAGCATGATGGCACCCGCCGTGCTATTTGGGTTCACATTTGGTTGTGCCCTCAGAAGCAGAAACTTCAGGAAGAACACATTCTCAAAGGTTAGTCATTTTAATTAAGACACAAAGCTAGCTAATATTGTAAATGTCGCAAATACTGGGCAGTGTAGATTCATAGCTCATTAGGATCGCCGACCAGAGGTTGCATCAATTTAAACCTAGCGCTTTTATCAATGTTTTCGTAGTATACATGCCGCTTCTCCCCCTCTCTTTTTCTATGTATGTGTGTGTGTGTGTGTGTGAGAGAGAGAGAGAGAGAGAGAGAGATTTGTCCCGTATTTTAGCATCTTGCAATCAACACACCTACAGTTTTTTGTGGACTTAGAACAGATGGCAAGTTTTTGTCAAAATTATACCTAATGATATGGCGGGGCGATAAAATGTTATCGATATTTATTGAAAAAAAATGTCTCACCATTTTAGTAAACACAATCCTAGATTGATTACACACTAATTGAACAAAGGTAAATAAAACATTTATTAAACAGCTTTGAAAGTGTGCACTTATAGTTTGAGAAACCGATCAGTGCTTGACCGAACACTTGAGCTGTCTTTGTGCATCTGCTAAAGGTCAAATGATGCTGCTGGATTGGCCAGCAATTTGCCATCCAAGATATGCTCAATAACTGATAGACATAGATGTGCTTGGCTTGGCTGCAATGGTATTCAATGCAAAAGAGCATACAATGTGTTTGGAACATTGGAAAATAAACACAATAAAAAGGGAGATGATTAACTGCATACTGTACCATATGTGTACCATAAATTCTAAAACACTAACATTTATTTTAAACACTAAAATGTCCTTAAAACAAGATACATTTACTTGCGAACCAAAATTATGTAAGGTAATAATATTTAATTTTAGAGAATATATCTTTAATCAAGAGAATATATCTTGTTTATGTTTCTTACCCAGTTGGGAACAACTGCTTCCAAATGTTCATGTACACTAAAATCGACCCCATTATGCCATCTCCCATCAGACATCTTTGCATCAATTCAAATGCATTCTCCTTTTCATGTGATGTTACTGATGGTGTTGCACGAGCAACCTCCTTTGTACTATGGAAATCAGGAAGTAATTGCGTTCACATAAACAATGATGAGTGCAATTTTGAGGATGCATGTTTGCTCTAAAGTAAAATTTTTACTCAACTAGCTGATAGGTTTAGGGTTAGAATTTGGGTTAGGGGGTAGAATGAATTAATTATAATAAATTCCTGTTGACTGTATTATATCAATAACAACTATAAATACAACTCACTTTTAGCACCACTCTGTGAACATTTCACCTAGAAATAGGGTGGCCAGCTGTCCCATTTTTCCTGGGACAGTCCCGTTTCTAGTGTCCCATATTTCCCCTCTCCTAAAATATTTCTATCGCCTATGCGGCTTTCTCAGTCACGTGAGTATTCATATCAAAGGTAGCCAAGGATACGCCATGTAAAACCAATAAAATCATACAATGTTATTTGAAGTACATGATTGGATTAAACTATCCAATCACAATCCCCTATCAATAGATGTCCTGTTAGTGAAATGACTGAAGAGTCAGTCTGAAAGAGCACACAGATTAAATTGCGGCTGGAAAATGTCAAGGAAGCATGCATGTACATTTAATGAGGATCTTAAAAAAGAGTTTACATTTCTAAAAAAGGAGTCACAGACAGAGCCTAGAAAAGTGAGGTGTGAGATTTATGGAGTTTGCTTTTCCATCGCCCATGGAGGCCACACCGACATCACACAGCATGTTCATACAAAAAAGCATGTGGATGCTGCTAAAAGTGAGTGTGCCACACCAAGTCTTTGTGATTTTTTTGTGAAGCAAAGTTCAGAATCTGTCAAAGTGCACACAAGTGAAGGACATTTTGCTTATTCTGTTGTGCACGGCCATAGCTTTGCACATTCATGACCTGAGAAAAGTCTTGCAGGTCAGGCTGGAGGAATCATTCATACCCTCTGACATTAAAAAGCAGTTGGATGCCCTGGTTGAAGCTGGTGACATGCGAGCGGATGATTTCTTTTGTGCAGTCAGAAATTTTTTTTCAGCATCGGTGGTTTACCTGCAAAATTGGAGCCACTCATTGGAGAACACAGAAAAACTTGAGTGGGCCCTACTGAGAGACATCCCAGAGTGGAAAGACATTCAGAGCAGCCTTGAACACTGCTACTCCAGAACACCCGCTTTCAGTTTGATTGACGAAACCATGCTCTTTGATGAGTGGGCTTGCGCAAACAACATTGTCACTCGTCACATCACTGAGTGGAACATGAACAAGACGGCCATGTCTGAGAGATGGATAGACGTTTTTGGTAAGCTGGAGAACAAGACCATCAACTTCGGAGTCTTAGCTAAGGTCGTGGAGTTTGTTTTATGCCTGCCTGGGACATCTGCATCTGTGGAGCGTGTGTTCACATTAATGAACGCAGCATGGACACATCTCGACTCAGTGTAACAGTCACGAAGGCAATGCTTTTCGAACGTCTTAATTTTGGACTGGACTGCTCTGCATTTTATGATAAACTCTTAAAAGCCAAGCACACACTGAGAAAAATTGCTGCCAGCTAAAAGTACAAGGTGACAACAGTTAAAGATGCAGATGCACTCTCTACTTCGCACTGATCTGCTAAAACTGCCCCCAAATACTTAAATTTTTGTCAGTACAACCATGTGCAATATTCAGTCCATCCATTCCTACTTATATCTATATTTCATTTATATTTTTTAACATACCCTACCTCTTATTCAATACATCACCTGCACATAACTGTATATCTGTATATAAAATATTCGAACAACATTATTGCTCTATTGTATATTTCTCTTTTTATTTATCTGTTATATCTATTCTCAATTTTTATGTCACTATATGTACAGTGCTGTGGAAAAGTATTTGCCCCATCCTGATTTCTTCTGTTTTTGTGTATTTTTCATACTAAAGTGTTTTAGATCTTCTAACAAGATATAACATAAAACAACCTGAGTAAACACTAAATACAGTTCCCTATCTGTCACTCTCTCAACGTTGTGAGCCCCAAACACCTCTGATCATTGAGAAAAGGCCAATGGGAATTGGCGAGTGGAATCTGCATGCCTCTCCCCCGGACACACGGGTATAAAAGGAGCTGGCTCGCAACCACTAATTCAGATTTTTTCTTTGGAGCCGAGCGGTTGTGTTCAGCGAGCTGAATCCCTCTGTCAATCCATTCACCTTTAAGAAAGCTATTGGATTTACAGCACATTACAGCGTTTTCTCCCCCTCGTGCACCGGTTGAGTGCAGAGAACGCCCCTGAGCACTTCAACAGTCTAAAAGAGTGTATATTCTTGCAATAAAAGAGTATATTTTCTACTAAAAGAGTGGCAGTGACGGAGAGCGTCTTTTTAAAGATGTCTTTCCGTCTGTGTATAATTCCTGGTTACCTCGTTACCTCTCCACTTCCGATGACCACGATCGCTGTCTCACGTGCTTGGGCAGTGCCCACGTGGAGGCAGTGTTCGTGGACGGGTCATGTCCTAACTGCCAGAACATGACCATGGCAGTGTTGCGGTCGCCAGCGGCTCCCCGCCTCGGTCCTTTTACCTACGGGTATGAGGCCGCGTCGGTTAGCACTGGGAGCCGCTCCGCCGGGTAACCCCCCATGGACCTCCCATTCCCCAGCACGCTCGTTCACCCCGGGAAAGCTCTGAGATGAGACCGCGAACTCGCCCTGAGACAAGCCGGCAGTCTCATTCGTGGCTCGCGAAGAGGATGAGCTGTCGATCGCAGCATCGGAGAGTGGGCTGGTCCAGTCTGCCGCTGATGACTTGACTGGGCTCCCACCTTCAGGTGCGGTTGCCCACTCGCAGGCCGACACAGAGCTGGCGGGTGGCTGCCCGGGCGGCTGCGAGCATCGGGCTGGAGTGGAACCCTCTGCTTCACCCTGCCCTGAACCCTCGCGGCTTGACGATTGGTTCCTGGGCTCGGAGCACTGCTCACAGCCGTGACTGCATTGGCATATCAACTGCCTTGAGCTTTTGGAAGTGTTGCTCACCCTGCAGAGGCTTTGGCCGTTGATCCAGGGCAAGCGCGTGTTGGTCTGGACGGAGAATACGGCGACAGTAGAGTACATCTATCGGCAGACGCGCTGTCACGGCAGGTCACGCTCAGGGGAGAGTGGAGACTCCACCCCTAGGTGGTCCAGCTGATTTGGAGTCGATTCTGTCAAGCGCAGGTAGACCTGTTCGCTCCCCTTGGCACAGATGCGCTGGCTCACAGCTGGCCCCGGGGGCTGCGCAAGTATGCGTTCCCCTCAGTGAGCCTACTTGCACAGACCCTGTGCAAGATCAGGGAGGACGAGGAGCAGGTCAACCTAGTAGCACCCTACTGGCCCACCCAGACTTGGTTCTCGGACCTCACACTCCTCGCGACAGTCCCTCCCTGGTGAATTCCCCTGAGGAGGGATCTCCTCTCTCAGGGACAGGGCACCATATGGCACCCACGACCAGACTTCTGGAATCTCCATGTCTGGCCCTTGGACGGGACGCGGAAGTCCTAAGTGGCCTACCACCCGCGGTGGTAAACACGATCACTCAGGCCGGGGCTCCCTCTATGAGGCACCTGTATGCCTTGAATTGGCATCTGTTCGCTAAGTGGTGTTCTTCCTGATGCAAAGACCCCGGAGGTCAGTGCTTTCCTTCCTGCAGGAGAGGCTGGAGGGGCAGCTGTCCCCCTCCACCTTGAAGATGTATGTGGCTGCTATTGTGCCGCACCACGATGCAGTTGACGGTAGGTCTCTCAGGAAGCACGACCTGATCATCAGATTCCTTAGAGGCACAAGGAGGCTGAATCCTCCCAGACCGTGCCTCATTCCCTCATGGGATCTCTCCGTGGTCCTGCGGGGCCTGCGGGGAGCCCCGTTTGAGCCCCTGGAGTCAGTTGAGCTAAAGGCGGTCTCTTTGAAGACTGCCCTCCTGACTGCACTCACATCCATCAAGAGGGTAGGGGACCTGCAGGCGTTCTCTGTCAGCGACACGTGCCTGGAGTTCAGTCCGGAATATTCTCACGTGGTCCTGAGAGCCCGACCGGGCTAAGTGCCCAAGGTTCCCACGACCCCGTTTCGGGATCAGGTGGTGAACCTGCAAGCGTTGCCCCAGAAGAAGGCAGACCAAGCCTTGTCGTTGCTGTGTCCGGTGCATGCTTTGCGGCCTGTCCCCATTTTGGGTAGTCGTCTTGTCCCTGAGGTGTGGTGGACCGTACAACGCTCGTAGGAGCATTGGGGGAGGTTACGTGATGGCCAGGTATGCTGGATACGAGGCACACAATGGTTTGCCTGTCTCGCACCACCAGTCCACGTAACAAAGTTCAGCTAGTTGTGGCATTTCGTATAGGGACCCCTAGTGTTACTACATCAACAGAAAGTCGAGGGAGTGACAGATAGGGAACGTTCCCTGATGGAGGGAATGAGACGTTGTGTCCCTCCTGCCACAACACTGAACTACCTGCTGAAATGGCCGGGACCCTGTCTCGGCTCCTCAGCACAAAACCTGAATGAGTGGTTGCGAGCCAGCTCCTTTTATACCCGTATGTCCAGGGGAATGGCATGCAAATTCCACTCGCCAATTCCCATTGGCCTTTTCTCAAAGATCAGAGGTGTTTGGGGCTCCCAAGTGCGACCCCAAGTGTCACTACATCGACACAAACGTCTCGTTCCCTTCATCAGGGAATGGAGGTTACGAAAGTAACCACGACGTTTCAGATATATATGTATATTTTTTTTATTGAAGCAGAAAAGTTATACAACACCTATATCACCCATGTGAAAAACTAACTGCCCCCTTGAACTTGATAGCTGGTTGTGCCACCTTTAGCAGAAACAACTGCAACCAAACGCTTCCGATAACTGGAGATTAGTCTTTCACAATGCTGTGATGGAATTTTGGCCTGCTCTTCTTTGCAAAATTGCTTTAGTTCAGCCACATTGGAGGGTCTTCAAGAATGAACTGTCCGTTTAAAGTTTAAATGCCACAGCATCTCAATCGGGTTCAAGTCAGGACTTTGACTAGGCCACTCCAAAACTTTAAATTTGCTTCTTTTGAGCCATTTAAAGATGGACTTACTCCTATGCTTTGGATCATTGTCTTGCTGCATAATCCATTTGCGCTTGAGCTTCAACTCATGGACTGATGACTGGATGTTCTCCTTTAGATTTTCTGGTAGAGAGCAGAATTCATATTTCCCTCAATTATTACAAGTCGCCATGGCCCTGAAGCAGCAAAGCATCACCACACAGTCACACTACCACCACCATGCATGACCATAGGTATGATGTTGTTTTTGTGGAATTCTGTGTTTGATTTACACCAGATGTAACGATGTAATCCTGTCTTCGAAAAAAGTTCCAATTTTGACTCATCGGTTTACAGAACTTTCTCTCAAAAGGTTTGAGTGTAAGGGGGAGGCCACCCACTGGTCCAATGGCGGTATCCAATGGCATGGCTGAAGGTCTCCTGCGTGTTCTGTCTTATCGTGTGTGACATTAAATAATACTTTGATTATTTGATTTGAGTTCAATGTTTTATTAATCTTATCATTAATTATTTTCTTTATTTCCTCTGACTTCAATTATGAAAAACCTCGTTAATGTATCTATGCTCTGAATTTAAGTTTTGTATCTTATTATTTTTTGTAATTGTCTCTTCTAGACTGCATTTGTTATTTCAATGTTATCTGGGTCCTGTGCCGGCTGGACACAGGTCTTTTATCTACAAAACACATCTGTTTCAGATATTAGTAAGTTTTAGATTAAGTCCTTATAGGTTCTCGGCTTTATCCGTTTAGTCTTATTTGGCTAAGTTCATATAGATTCTCGACTCACCGTTTAGCCCCAGTCAATTAAGTTCTGTTTTACAGATACTCGGTCCTACCCTTAGTATTCCCGTTTAATTCTACTTGGCTAAGTTCTATTATAGATTCTCGGTTTGCCATTTAGCCTTTTACATACTTAACTAAGCTACTTCAGAAGTAACCCATTAGTTAAGCAAACTCTGACCATAGATTTGTAGTTAATAAGAAATATACTAGAAAACAGTCCTTTAGAATGAATCATTATAACAATTTATTTACCAGGTAATAGTAATACATTCAAACAATACAATTAAAATATTAAATCAAACTCAAAGCTATCAGTGAACACAGCATAATAATATAATTAAAGTTGCTTTCCATTCAAACATTTACCAAACATAAGAAATTCAAATTGCAATTACCTGGTAGAGAAAAACTACACACAATGTTTAATGTGTGGATCATCTGGCTACAGAGACCCTGAGCTCCTCTGCCATCCTTACTTAAGTACCAAACGATTCTATTGTGATTTGACTTTGCTGAAAGGGAATGAGACTGTTTTACCAGTTGCACTGAGACCTCTTGAATGATACCAAACATGTATGATTAGAAAACCTTTTACATTACAGTACAGGATAAGTCATAACTTAGTTTTTTTGGTGTCCTTAAAGTGACCTGAGGTGAGAGAGAGAGCAGATGTGAGTGTGGTTTGCGTTTTATGGTCCCTAATCAGTGGGGTGTGTTTTCTCAGGTGGAGATGCTCCTCTGTGTGAGAGTTTTATGACGTTGGTTCTTGCAGAGTTCTTTGACTTTCCCGGAAGTGATGCAGACAATTTTGTGCCAGTCTTACATGAGGATCATCAAGGTGTGTTTTGGAAAAATTCAGACGTGCCTTAATGTTCTTCTGGGTTAGCAGTTGTTTTCGCCTCGCTACTTTTCCATGGGCGGCATTTTTGGCCAGTGTCTTTCTGATAGTGGAGTCATGAAAAGTGACCTTTATTGATGTGAGAGAGGCCTGCAGTTCCTTGGATGTTGTCCTTGGATTATTTGTGACTTCCTGGATGAGTCGTCGCTGTGCCCTTGGAGGAATTTTCTTCTGGGAAGGTAGAGGCCTGTGTAGGAATGGAATGTGCTCACATATGGTAACTGCTCTCATGACTGCTGAGAAAATATATGGTGAGGTTTCTCCACAGATGTCTCCTTTCCACTTCTTAAAATAAACAGACTGGAGTCTTGTATCTTGTGGACAGTGGGGGCCTCCTGGACTGTCACGTGAGTGTGACTAAACAGAGGGGCACAGTTATTGACACACTTGAGAGGAGTGGATGAGTTTATGAACCCTAAATAATAAAGGGGCTAAAAATGAATATATGAGCCCAAAAAAGGGGACAAGTATGTATGAGAATAGGTATGTATGAGAATTTGAGACCCACGTTGGGTGCCAATTTGTTGTGGCTTCTGCTGTCTTTGTGAAGAATCACTCTCAAAGTCTTGGGGTTTTGATGCCAGAAGATAGACTTTATTATCAGAGACAGAAAAGCTGAGTCAGTCTGCAGAGCAACTCCTGCAACTGGGTTTCTTCCTGCTTATATATGATCTACCAAGTCATGGTTAATACATTCCATACATGTCACCATTATCCATCACCCTATTCTCTGACTCCAGTCTGTTTATTTTAAGAAGTGGACAGGAGGCATCTGTGGAGGAACCTCACCATATATTTTCTCAGCAGTCATGAGAGCAGTTTACCATATGTGAGCACATTCCATTCCTACACAGGCCTCTACACAGACACACACAGTAAGATACATGCTTGACCATCAGAAATAATTGTAGAATAAAATGGCTATATTTACATTGATTATACTTGATTAATTTATATTCAACTTGATACAAATATTCACATTATCAGCCATTTGTTGGTCCACTACAGTGTTGGTGGTAGTAGTCCTGTAGTTAGTAAGTTGTTTCAGGCCACTACACACTGATGCAGGGTCACTAGTTGAAAACGTCATGGTTACTGGTGTAACCTCCGTTCCCTGATGGAGGGAACGAGACATTGGTGTCAATGTAGTGACACTAGGGGTCACTCTTGGGAGCCCGAGACACCTCTGGTCTTTGATAAAAGGCCAATGAAAATTGGCGAGTGGTATTTGCATGCCACTCCCCCGAACATACGGGTATAAAAGGAGCTGGTATGCAACCACTCATTCAGGTTTTACGCTGAGGAGCCGATATAAGGTCCGGCCATTTCAGCGGGTAGTTCAGCGTTGTGGCAGGAGGGACCAACGTCTCATTCTCTCCATCAGGGAACAGAGGTTACACCAGTAACCATGACGTTCCCTATCTGTCACTCACTCGACGTTGGTGTCGATGTAGTGACACTAGGGGTCCTTATACAAAACGCCACAAGGCTGAACTGTGTTACGTGAACTGGCGGTGTGTGGTGGGCAGACTTGCTGTGTGCCTCATAGCCAGCACACCAGGTCGAAACGTAACCTCCCCCAACACAGTTATGAGTGTCGAACGGCCCTTTTTGGGGACAAGTCGACTACCCAGAGATAGAGACAGGCTTAACCCAGTCGTGGCCTCTTTCCCCTTCTCTTTTTCCACTCCCAAAAAAAAGAAGGGGGATTATCTGACTGGGCCGCCAGGTCTAGTCGGGGGGTGTCCCTCCCAAGGGGAGGACACCGCGGAGACCACACCTCGCCCCAAGAGAGGGGGGGATATTTAAGTGGAAGAATACATCACATGGTCTTTCCAACCATGTGGAGAGCCTTCAAGGTAGATCCTGCCCAATGGGGGAGGAGTTACTACAACATGGAGACTGAGGGGCTCTGCCCAAGGAAGACGCAGTTTGCCAGTAGGGAAATGAACTAGCGGAAGATATAGATCGCATGGGGTTAGCCTTACAGGGAACCGCCACATGCGGAGCACCTACACCAGAACCGGGCTCTTAGTTAGCGCGTGTACTGGGCCGGCAGCGAGTCTCTCCGAAAACTCGACTGCCACAGGGCTCGGAGGAAGTCAACCAGGGAACAACTTTTGTGAACACTACTGGGAATTAGCAGCGCACGTCTTCAGCTCAAAAGGAGGTGGAAGGCACTATGTGCAAGCGATACACCCGGCCGGCTATCCCGGGCTTATCCGCTTGTGTTGCATGCCACTACCTGGGACGAAACCGGTTCCACCCGGAGGTTGTAGAACCTTGCAAAGGAGTTGGGTGTTGCCCAGCCCGCTGCTCTGCAAATGTCTGTTAGAGAGGCTCCTCTGGCCAGGGCCCAAGAAGCCGCTACACCACGGGTAGAATGGGCTCGTAGCCCTACCGGGGGCGGCATGTTTTGGGCGAGACATGCCATAGTTATGGCGTCAATGACCCAGTGGGCGATCCTCTGCTTGGAGACAGTGCTTCCTTTCTGCTGTGCAGACAAAGAGCTGCTCAGAGATTCTAAAGCTCTGCGTGCGATCCAAATAGATGCGTAAAGCGCACACCGGACACAGCAACGACAGGGCTGGGTCTGCCTCCTCCTGGGGCAGCGCTTGCAGGTTCACCACCTGGTCCCTAAAAGGAGTGGTGGGAACCTTGGGCACATAGCCCGGTCGGGGGTCTCAGGATCACGTGAGAATAGCCCGGACTGAACTCCAGGCATGTTTCGCTGACAGAGAACGCTTGCAGGTCACCTACCCTCTTGATGGAAGTGAGCGCAGTCAGGAGGGCAGTCTTCAAGGAGAGTGCCTTAAGCCCGGCTGACTGCAAAACTCAAAGGGGGCTCTCTGTAGACCCTGAAAAACTACAGAGGTCCGATGAGGGAACAAGGCGCGGCCTGGAGGGATTCAGCCTCCTGGTGCCTCTTAGGAACCTGATGATCAGATCATGCTTCCCTAAGGACTTACCGTCAACTGCGTCATGGTGTGTTGCTATGGCAGCAACGTACACCTTCAAGGTGGAAGGGGACAGCCTCCCTTCCAACCTCTCTTGCAGGAAGGAAAGCACTGATCTGACTGCGCACCTCTGGGGGTCTTCCTGATGGGAAGAACACCACTTAGCGAACAGACGCCACTTAAAGGCATAGAGGCGCCTCGTAGAGGGAGCCCTAGCCTGAGTGAATGTGTCTACCACCGCAGGTGGGAGACAGCTTAGGTCTTCTGCGTCCCGTCCAGGGGCCAGACATGGAGATTCCAGAGGTCTGGTCATGGGTGCCAGATGGTGCCCCATCCCTGAGAAAGAAGGTCCTTCCTCAGGGGAATTCACCGGGGGGGCTGTCGCGAGGAGCGTGAGGTCCGAGCACCACATCTGGGTAGGCCAGTAGGGTGCTTACCAGGACGACCTTCTCCTCGTCCTCCCTGACCTTGCACAGGGTCTGTGCGAGCAAGCTCACTGGGGGAAAATGCATATTTGCGAATGCCAGGGGACCAGCTGTGTGCCAGCGCGTCTATGCTGAGGAAGGCCTCGGTGAGGGCGTACCAGAGCGGGCAGTGGGAGGATTCTTGGGAGGCGAACAGGTGCACCTGTGCCTGACCGAATCGACTCCAAATCAGTTGGACCACCTGAAGGTGGAGTCTCCACTCTCCCTTGAGGGTAACCTGTTGTTACGGCGCGTCTGCCGAAGTGTTGAGGTCGCCCGGGATGTGAGTGGCTTGCAGCGACTTGGTGCTGCTAACTCCGTTGGAGGAGACGGCGGGCGAGTTATGACATACAGCGGGAGCGCAGACCGCCTTGGCGGTTGACATGTGCTACCGCTGCCGTGCTGTCTGTCCGAACTAGCACGTGCTTGCCTTGGATCAATGGCCGGAACCTCCACAGGGCGAGCAGAATTGCCAGTAACTCGAGGCAGTTGATGTGCCAATGCAGCCGCGGACCCGTCTAGAGGCCTGCGGCTGCGTGCCCATTGCCAACAGCACCCCAGCCTGTTTTGGAGGCATCTGTCGTGACCACGACGCACCTGGAGACCAGTTCTAGCGGAACACCTGCTCGTGGAAACGAGAGGTCGGTCCAAGGGCTGAAAAGACGGTGACAGACCGACGTAATGGCCCGCGGTGTGTCCCATGGCGCCATGCCCGTCTCGGTACTCGAGTCCGGAGCCAGTGCTGAAGCGGCCTCATATGCATCAACCCGAGCGGGGTGGCCACCGCCGAGGATGCCATATGCCCCAGGAGCCTCTGAAAAAGTTTCAGTGGAACCGCTGTTTTCTGTTTGAACGCCTTCAAACAGGCCAGCACCGACTGGGCGCGTTCGTTCGTAAGGTGCGCCGTCAAGGATACTGAGTCCAACTCCAAACCGAGAAAAGAGATGCTCTGAACCGGGAGGAGCTTGCTCTTTTCCCAGCTGACCCGAAGCCCTAGTCGGCTGAGGTGTGAGAGCACCAGGTCCCTGTGTGCGCATAACCCGTCTCGAGAGTGAGCTAAGATTAGCCAGTCGTCGAGATAGTTGAGAATGCGAATGCCCACCTCCCTTAACGGGGCAAGGGCAGCCTCTGCGATCTTCGTAAAGACGCGAGGAGACAGGGACAGGCCGAAAGGGAGGACTTTGTACTGATACGCCTGACCCTCAAACGCGAACCGCAGGAAGGGTCTGTGTCGAGGAAGGATCGAGACGTGAATGTACGCATCCTTCGGGTCTACCGCCGTGAACCAATCTTGATGCCGGACGTTCGCTAGAATGTGTCTTTGCGTCAGCATCTTGAATGGGAGTCTGTGTAAGGCCCGGTTCAGTACTGGTCCAAGATTGGCCGCAACCCACCGCCTCTTTTCGGTACAATGAAGTAGGGGCTGTAAAACCCCTTCTTCATCTCGGCTGGAGGGACAGGTTCTATCGCGTCCTTCCGTAGGAGGGTAGCGATCTCCACGCAAGGTAGCAGCGTTTCCAACTTTCACCAAGGTGAAGTGGACACCGCTGGACCTGGGTGGATGCCCGGCGAAGTGAATTGCGCAGCCGAGTTGGACGGTCCGGACCAGCCCTTGTGACGGACTGGAAAGCGTAAGCCATGTGTCCAAGTTCCGCGCAAGGGGGACCAAAGGGACAATGTCATCGGATGTACCGGCGGGTGGGGCATCGCAGCGGGGTGGAGCTCGAGGTGCCACTCCACATCGTGGCCGTGCTGAGTCCGAGGACATCAAAGCACTTACCTGGCTCCTTGTGACCACCCCCGGAACAGCCTGGGACGGGGGAGGAAGAGGCCTGTCCTCATGACCCATGGAGACTGTCACATCGGGGGCGGATTTGTGCCACAGCTGGGCGCTCAGGGCGGGAGACCGCCGCTGGAGCGCCAACCTGCCAAATGGAGTGGTGGACGGTGGTCGTGATGCCAGCCGTACACACCAGATATGTGACCCAGGGAACAAGGAAACCACTCTTGCGGAGCTCTTGAGTACTGCAGCCACTTGAGCATGCAGCGCAATTAAATGCAAAAGGTAACAAAAAGATGAAGATCTGCTTACCAGCTCCAGAGCAGCGGGTTTCGTTGTCCCTGGGTCGCCCGTCTCAGGAGCACTTCGAAGACCTCCGTGGGTTCTTCGGTGCCGGCTGTGAGACGGGTGGCGTCGGCTTCCTGCGGTGGGCTCCATGCCGGGGCCGGGCCGGAGGGGCGGGCTGCGGTGGAGCCGGTGCAGTCACCGCAGGGGGACGCCCTCGGCGATGAGTAGATGGGGTGCGGGATCTTGAGCCGCGCCGGGGCAGGATAAGCCAGCTAGCATCCATCTACTGCTCTACCTTCGAGAACTGCTGGGCAAAGTCCTCGACGGTGTTGCCGAATATGCCCGCCTGGGAAATGGGGGCAGCAAGGAATCGTGTCCTGTCGGCCTCACCCATCTCGACCAGGTTGAGCCAAAGGTGGCGCTCCTGGACCACTAGTGTGGCCATCGTCCGCCCGAGAGACCGCGCAGAGACCTCCGTCACTCGGAGAGCGAGGTCGGTCGCCGAGCGCAGTTCCTGCATCAATCCCGGGGCGGAACTACCCTCGTGCAGTTCCTTTAGCGCCTTGGCGGACTTGCAGGAGAGCCATGGCGTGCAGGGCGGAGGCGGCTTGTCCAGCAGCGCCGTAGGCTTTGACCGTCAGAGATGACGTAAACCTACAGGCCTTGGACAGGGGCTTTGGGCACCCACGCCAGGTGGCGGCGCTTTGCGGGCATAGGTGCACCGCGAGCGCCTTTATCCACCGGGGGATTGCCGAATAACCCTTGGCCGCCCCACCATCGAGGGTAGTGAGAGCGGGGAAGCTGAAAAGATCGGGACCGGGCAGTAAAAGGTGCCTCCCGCGACCTTGTCAGCTCTTCATGCACTTCCGGGAAGAAAGGAACGGGGCGGGGCGTGGCTTTGAGCGGCGCCGCGAGCCCAGGAACCAATCACAGAGCCGCGAGGGTTCAGGGAAGAGCAGTGAAATCCACTTTAACCGACGCTCGTGGCTGTCCGGGAAAGCATGTCGTCATCTCCGTGTCAGCCTGTGACTGGGTGATCGACCCCGAAGGGAGGAGCCCAGCTGAGGCTTCCGACTGGACGAGCCCATGCTGCGCTCGAGAGCTCATCACTTTCGCGGGCTCCGAATAAGAGGTCGAACTCGCCGTGAGACGAGCCGGCAGACTCACCCGGAAGCCCGATCGGGGCAGACGAGCGTGCTGGGGAATGGGAGGTCCGCGGGGGGATACCCGGCGGAGGCGGTCCCATTGGGGTCCCCAAATCGCCCCCAGTGCTAGCCGCACTGGCCTTAAACCCGTGGGTAAAAGGACCGAGGCGGGAGCCTCTGGGGTGGCTCGCTTTCTTACGAAGGCGAGCCGCGACCGCAACGTTGCCATGGACATATTCTCGCAATGAGAACGTGACCATCCACGAACGCTGTCTCCGCGTGAGCAGTGCCCAGACACGAAAGACAGTGATCGTGACCGTTAGAAGGCGAGAGATAACGAGCACAACCAGGAATAACACACAATTGGAAAAGCATCTTTAAAAAGACTCGTCTTTAAAAAGACGTTCCGTGTGTGCGCTCTTTTAGAGAAATATATACTCTTTTAGAGGGGAAAAATTCTCTTTCAGAAAATATACTCTCTAGTTTTTCTGCCGAAGCGCCCAGGGGCGTTCTCTGCAGTGCACCAGTGCAGAGGAGGGAGAAGCCGCTGAAATGCGCTGTCAGATCCAGCAGGTGAATGAACAGTAGTATTCAGCTCAGCGAGCATGACCGTTCGGCTCCGAAGAGAAAATCTGAATGAGTGGTTGCATACCAGCTCCTTTTATACCCGTATGTTCGGAGGAGTGGCATGCAAATACCACTCGCCAATTTTCATTGGCCTTTTATCAAAGACCAGAGGTGTCTCGGGCTCCCAAGAGTGACCCCTAGTGTCACTACATCGACACCAACGTCGAGTGAGTGACAGATAGGGAACTTGTTTTTCAGTTTATCAGAATAGCTCTTTTAGCCACTCTGATTTCCTTATTCAGTCTGTTCCAGGCCTGATTGTACAAGACTTTATGCCCACCTCTGTAAGCATCCTCTTTTGCCTGACAAAGCTGCCTGAGTTCTGCTGTAAACCACGGTTTGTCGTTGTTGTATGTTAAATAAGTCCTAGTAGGAATGCACTTATCCTCACAGAAACTGATATATGATGTCACAGTATCTGTGAGCTCATCCAGATTGATGTCTGCAGCCTCAAAAACACTCCAATCAGTGCAGACAAAACAGGGTTGTAGTTCCAGCTCTGCCTCATTGGTCCTTCTCTTTACAGTCTTTACAACAGGTTTAGCTGATTTTAGTTTCTGCCTGTAAGTTGGAAGAAGATGAACCAGACAGTGATCAGAGATTCCCAAAGCTGCTCTAGGGACAGAGCGATATGCATGCTTTATTGTTGTGTAGCAAATTATCCAGTATATTTCTGTCTCTGGTTGGGTATGTAATGTGCTGTTTGTATTTGAGCAGTTCACGAGTGAGTTTTGCTTTGTTAAAATCCCCAAGAATAATAATAACTGAGTCCGGGTATTGTTGTTCCGTGTCTGTGATTTGATCAGCCAGCTGTTGCAGCACTGTGTTCATGCATGCATGTGGTGGGATAAAAACACTCACCAGAATAAACGCGAAAAACTCCCGCGGTGAGTAGAAAGGCTTATACTTAATAAAGAGTGCTTCCAAATTAGGACAGCACATCATCTTTAATGTTGCTACATCTGTACACCAACTTTCCAACCACCTCTCATTTTCTCTGTTAACTCCGTGATGCGATCTGCTCTGAACAGCTGAAAGCCCGGCAGATGTAACGCGCTGTCCGGAATGGCATCAATCAGCCAGGTTTCTGTGAAGCACAAGGCAGCAGAGGTTGAAAAGTCCTTGTTTGTACAGGTGAGGAGATGTAGTTTATCTGTTTTGTTAGGAAGAGAGTGGAGATTCGCTAGATGAATGCTTGACAGCGCTGTTCGAAAGCCGCACTGGTCACCTGCATCTCTTACACAACACAGCTGTACCTCCGACTAAAATATCGAGCAAAGCATCTGAATAGTCAAAAACCGGGAAAAGATTGTCTGGTATGTGCTGCCGAATGTTCAGCAGTTCATTCCTCGTAAAACTGATTGGAAAAAGATTACTAAATACAGGACAAATAAACAAAAACAAAAAAGAATTAGAAAGCTCCACACCATGGCTGCCAGCCGAAAATGTCATTCTAGTCTACTAAGCATTGCCAATCATTGGTTTCAAGTGTCATTGCTGTGAACTACTGTAATTACTGCCTGCAGGGAGACCTTTCCCAGCTTGGGGCCCCAGGCAATTTCCTGCTTTGCCTGTCCCATAGGCCCACCTCTGGCTGTAGCTCCACGATGCTAGCTCTTAGCATGTAAGGTACTTGCAGCATGAACACATGCAAAAGGATGCAAAGAAAACTTCATGTGCTTTGTGATGTGTGACCCGTGCCTGGCTGCAGTTACAGATCAGTGAGCTTTTTTTTTTTTACAGGTACTGAAGAACAATTCCTCTCTTAAATGACACTGGCGAGACATGCATTAGATTACGTCCTTAAACCTAAAGTACAATTGTGAATTTATGCTTACCATAATTACCATAATTAAACATAATTTGAAAAACACTGGCGGCCAAAAGTTTGGAATAATGTACATATTTTGCTGTTTTGGAAGGGAATTGGTACTTTAATTCACCAAAGTGCATTCAACTGATCACAAAGTATAGTCAGTAATCATGCTAAATTACTAATTTGGTACTAGAAAATTGCTTGCCATTATATCAAACACAGCTGAAAGATATTTGGTTCATTAAATTAATTGTCTTTGTGTTTGTTTTTGAGTTGCCACAGTATGCAATAGACTGGCATGTCTTAAGGTCAATGTTAGGTAAAAAATGGCAAAAAAGAAACAGCTTTCTCTAGAAACTCATCAGTCAATCATTGTTTTGAGGAATGAAGGCTATACAATGCTTGAAATTGCCAAAAAACTGAAGATTTCATACAAAGGTGTACACTACAGTCTTCAAAATCAAAGGACAACTGGCTCTAACAAGGACAGAAAGAGATATGGAAGGCCCAGATACAACTAAACAAGACGATAAGTACATCAGAGTCACTAGTTTGAGAAATAGACACCTCACATGTCCTCAGCTGACAGCTTAATTGAATTCTACCGGCTCAACACCAGTTTCATGTACATCAGTAAAGAGAAGACTCAGGGGCGCAGGCCTTATGGGAAAAATTGCAAAGAAAAAGCCACTTTTGAAACAGAAATACAAAAAGAAAAGGTTAGAGTGGGCAAAGAAACATAGACATTGGACAACAGCTAATAGGAAAAGAGTGTTATGGATCTTAACTCCATTGAGCATTTGTGGGATCAGCTAGACTCTAAGGTGCTTGAGAAGTGCCCGACAAGACAGCCACATTTATTGCAAGTGCTACAGGAAGCGTGGGGTGAAATGTCACCTGAGTATCTGGACAAACTGACAGCTAGAATGCCAAGGATTGCAAATCTGTCATTGCTGCACATGGAGGATTTTTTTGATGAGAACTCTTTGAAGTAGTTTAAGTAAAACATTTTTCAAATTGTAGTAGTAGTTTTTCATGTTATTAATGTCCTGAATATACATTGTGATCAGCTGAATGCCACTTTGGTAAATAAAAGTACCAATTTCTTTCCATAAGAGCAAAATCTGTACATTATTCCAAAATTTTGGCCACCAGTGTATATATACACACACAGTATATATATATATATATATATATATATATATATATATATATATATATACACACTACCGTTCAAAAGTTTGGGGTCACTTGCCTGAAATGTTTCTCATGATCTTAAAATCCTTTGATCTGAAGGCGTATGCTTAAATGTTGAAATTAGTTTTGTAGACAAAAATATAATTGTGCCACCATATTAATTTATTTAATTACAAAACTAAAATTTTATATAAAACAAAAAAAAGTTTTTGAAATGGATGACTTGGACCAAATAATTAAGAAAAGCAGCCACTAAGTGCCCAGCATATAGATGGGAACTCCTTCAATACTGTTTAAAAAGCATCCCAGGGTAATACCTCAAGAAGCTGGTTTAGAAAATAACCAAGAGTACATTTCTGCAAAATCTAGGCAAAGTGTGGCCACTTTGAAGATGCTAAAATATAACATAGTTTTGATTTATTTTAGATTTTTTTTAGTCACAACATAATTCCCATATTTCCATTCTATTATTCCATAATTGTGATGACTTTAGTATTATTTTAAAATGTGAAAAAAATAAAAAATAAAGAATGACTAAGTGACACTAAACATTTGAATGGTAGTGTGTGTGTGTGTGTGTGTGTGTGTGTGTGTGTATGTATATATATATATATATATATATATATATATATATATATATATATATATATATAATGACTCGCCAAATGGTGATCACTTTAACTTGTGTATACTGTATTGTAACGTTGTTGCTGGCACTTGCAATGACAAAGACGATGACGATGAAGTAAAGAACCCAAGTGCAAATTTATTCCATCTCGTGATATCCAAAACCCTAACTACAAACATGAATGAAACAAACATAAACTTCACTTGACATAAGCTTGACTTTGACATAAACTTATGTTTAAGTTTAAGTCTTTGACATAGACTTCACAACCAAAGTTACATTCAACAATACCTGACAAAGGACAATGGAAAACATGAGGGTTAAATACATGAACATGGGAGAACACATGACCAATAAGCACAGAACTCTAAATAAGATAACAAGACAATCAACCAATGAAAACAAGACACACGAACATGGAGGGAAACATGAAATCACATGACAAGGGAACCACATGACATGAAACAGGAACTAGAATTTCAAAATAAAAGACATGAAAAACATGAACCAACAAAATACACATGACATATCCCCCCACTAAGGGGCGGCTCCCGACACCCCAACACATGAACAAAACACATTAAACATGGCATAAACCCAAAGTTCTGTAGGGAGCTGGGGGGGGGGGGGGTTGAAGCATGGCTAGGCAAGACATGGCGTGGGGCGTGGCCTGGCAGAGGCAATGGAAAGTGGAGCCCTGAAAGGCTCGAGGGATGGAGTTGTGGAAGGTGGGGCCGTGAGAGACTTGAGGGAACAATACCAAGGAACTTGGTGCCCGGAGAGTAGCTGACGGCTCGAAGGACCATGGTGGAGCCGGAGGTTCGGAGGACCGAAGTGGAGCTGGGGGATCAGAGGACAGAGGCGGAGCCGGTGGGACTGAAGACCAAGGCGGAGCCGTAGGGAAGGAGGTCCGCAGTGAAGCTGAAGGCTCGGATTGACGAAGCGTAGCTGTGGGATTGGAGAGCTCAGGCGGAGCCTGGTGATGAGGGACCCTGGAGAAGCCGATTGGCTGAAGGACCACGGTGGAGCCGAAAGGACATAGAGCCAAGGTGAAACTGAGGGCTCGGAGAACCAAGGCGGAGTCCAGGGCTTGGAGGAATTCGGAGGATCAGAAGTTCCCCTTGTCTGATCCTGAGGAAGTGTCCATAGGGTGGGTACAAGGGCGGGAACCATCTCCAGGTCCAATAGCTCAGATGTGGCTATGACATGGCATGGAGTAGGCTCAGGTGTGGTTGTGACGTGGCATGGAGCAGGCTCAGGCGTGGCTGTGACGTGGCATGGAGCAGGCTCAGGCGTGGCTGTGACGTGGCATGGAGCAGGCTCAGGCGTGGCTGTGACATGACATGGAGCAGGCTCAGGCGTGGCTGTGACATGACATGGAGCAGGCTGAGGTATTGCTGTGACATGGCATGGAGCAGGCTGAGGCGTTGCTGTGACATGGCTCAGCGGTCATGGAAAGCGGAGCCGTGGGAGGCTCGAGAGGCTAAGCCATGGAAGGCGGAGCCATGGGAGGCTCGAGGGGTGAAGTCATGGATGACTGGGAAATGACCTCCGTGGTTGTGAGTATGGGCAGAGACTTGGGAACAACCTCCATGGTCGTGAACATGGGCAGAGACTTGGGAATGACCTCCATGATCGTGAACACGGGCAGAGACTCTGGAATGACCTCCGTGGTCATGAACATTGGCAGAGACTGGGGAAAGACCTCTATGGTCGTGAGCACACGGAGAGACTGGGGAACGACCTCCATGGTCATGAGTACAGGCAGAGACTGGGGAAAAGGTGTCCTTTTCCTTTTCCTCCTTTTCCGGACAGCTGGGAGCATGGTTATGGGGACAGTCGAGGCTACAGGCATTGACTCTGGGATGGTTGAGGCTACAGGCATTGGCTCTGGGACGGTCGAAGCTACAGGCATGGGCGCTGGCTCGTTAACCATGGCAGGCATGGGTGCTGGCTCATTAACCGTGGCAGGTGTGGGACCCGGCTCGTGGAGCATGGCAGGTTTGTGAAAGTGCTGAGTCCCTCATCAGCCACTCCCACAGTGAAAGGTGAACCGCTCAGTACCAGGGCATATTCCATGAACTGAGCCAGGCTGAAGATAATCCGATGGCGACTGGCTCACTCAAGCCTGCCCGGAAAATGTCCTTGAGGGCGATTTCATTAAAACCAACCATGCTGGCCAGAACACAGAAGTCCTCCACATATTTCTCCAGGGATCGATTCCCCTAGTAGATACGCAGGAGCTGAACTGCTGAGTTCATCTTAAACAAACTGTGGTTGCTCACTTTATATAACCATCAGACAATCTCTTATTATCCAAGTGAGCTGTAATAAGCTCTCAGTAGATGGCGGTAATTCACTATTTTTGTTTGTGACCTGCCATTACAAAAGAAGATGACGCTGCCTGATTCTGATCAGCAGACAGAAATATGCTGCCAGATCGTTGGACGTTTTGCCGGTAAAAGTTTGGCTTCAATGCAATAAGGAAGGCTATTAGTTATAATCTGACCAACATGATGTAGCGTTTGGTCATGCTACACCGCTACTTGCTGGAAAAAGTAGTTCACTACTGGAAAAGCTACTCTGTTTTAAAAGCAGCTGCGCTACTGTCAAGCTGCAGAAAAATGTAGTTAACCCTTTAAAGCCTGAGCCCAAAATTCAGAAAATTCCATTCTGTGTCAGAATATGATCTTCATATCAATATTCATATTACATTCATATTCATATAACATCACACACCTGAACTTTGTATACCATATTGAAGAGAAGAACTAGGGCTTTCAAATGATATAAATATATGTATGATTATTTAAGGCTAATCATCCTTTATCAATAAGATTTCACACAGAAATTGAAGGACACAAACACTGAAATATACATTTTATGTGTTCAATAAAACACACACTTTATTTAATTTGAAAATTAGAATTACACATGAATTACAGAGCAAAACATACAAAATCAAACTTTCGAACTATCTACAGTAAATACATTTTTAATAAAGAGTGCAGGAACAGAATATATATAAATTCATAAATACTCAACTGCAATACCTGTGGAGAGAAGAGAGGGAGAAAAGAGGGGAGGGGGAGGACAACAACACCAGTAAACACAGCACAACCTAAGCCTCTTCGCGAAACTGGTCACACTCAGCTGAGTGCCAAGACTGAAAACAGTTCCTATCGCGAACCAAGCAAAGTCTTTTGCCATTACATTCCGGCACGCAACAAGCTAATTTAGTTTTATTTTCAGTCCTACTTTTCCGATATCATAGCCAACATCTCTTAGAGGACTCTTCAAATTTAGGGACATGTGGAGTGATGACGAAGGAGGGACTACAGGCTTTAGTGTATGCAAAGGGAAACTTGCGTGAATATCGATACCTCCCAGCTGACGAGCAAGGTTTTCTCTGAAATCTGGGTTAAGTTCACTGGTCTATGCTCATCCCCTGGTGCCGCATGAATGTGTTGCTATTCCTTAAACAATATGAAACTATTGACAACGGCAATGTCTATGAAGTGGAAAAAAAATAGTCTTCCACCACTTCTGAGTTTTGTGTAGGACGTCGTAAGATTTTATCATTTGGTCTGACCTATCAACACCGCCCATGTTTTTGTTATAATCACTGTTGACAGTGGGCTGGAGGGCTACCTCTTTTGTCCAGTCGCCATAATTTTTTACAAACCTAGTAATTTTGGTTGAGCCATTCGCATTGTGGAAATTGGAGGGGTGTGTAACTGCACGTGTATCCTGAATTACAAGTATATTCCCCTCAATCCTACGCCACCATATATCCCCACGAGCTGTCTTGCGTTCCCATCTTTTGATGTCTTTAAATTCTGCAGGAAACAGTTTATGATTCACCCTGCATGTCCCATAGGCATTAGTTCCCATTTCTAACAACTTAACCACATGAGCTGGGGACGTGTAAAAGTTGTCAAACCAAACATTGTGGCCCTGGTCTTTGAATGGCTGCAGTAACGATTCAACTACTTTGGTGGCCGTGTCAGTGACACGCCCATCATGACTACCTGTGTAAACAGTAAATTCGAGAGTATACCCTGAGTCTGATGTTGCAATTACCCATAATTTAAAACCCCACTGAGTAGGCTTGCCCTTCATGTATTGTTTAAATCCTAACCGAGCTTTAGACTTGACCATACGTTCATCTATTGCGAGATTTTGGTTAGGCTGAAAGAGCTGCTGGCATTTTTGATTGAGGTGGTCCATAAGATAATGCAACTTCCTAATGCGATCCTGATTATCCTCTGTGGTAGGGTCTACAACATGTAGAGCTGCTAAAAGAGCCTTGTAGTGGTCACGCGACATAAATCCCCTCACCCACGAGCCCTGAAGTGATTTGGTTCCCCAATGATGTTAGGAATCAGGGAGACTTAAAAACCCCATGTAAATGAGCAACCCAAGAAATTTGTAAAATTAATCAGGGGTCACCTCCATCCAAGTTCCTTGGTAGCTGGAATATGATGGACAGTTTAGGACGAGCTCCCACCCCTGATGATTTGTAAAGCTGCATATCTCAGCAACTACAGCCTGAGTAAAAAACAGCATGAAAAAGTCAATTTCTCGCAACATCATATTGGAGGTTGACCGCACAGTCTAACGCACGCTACCTAAGTCAATACCAAATGAATGGCTAGGCTTAAATGGGAGAGGTTATGGTGAATGTGAATCGATGTCAGAATATGAGGGATAAGAAACAGAGTCAGGGAAGCGTTTACACTTTCTAGCTGACTTGGGACCTGTGCGAGAATGGCTAGCCATACCCAAAATAATAAGAGTAACAGTATTAGTGTTACTGTGAGTATCAGTCATATGAGAAATAGAAACAAACAATACATACACATTCATACATACCCAGCTGATGGTCTTGGTTGGGAATCAGGTTCCATCTCATCCTCCATCTCCTCGTGGTCCGGGTCTTCCTGGTTCCTAACAACTGGTAGCCAGCAGTGTGTTCTTCACAAATCCATACACTGAATAGTCACCAAAGGCTTGCAGACTAACCAGAATATCCAACTGCAGACAGCCCTCTCACATTTTCCTTGTGAAAAGGAAGCTACACACAGTCTAAAATCATGTCTGTGTGATAGATGGGTAAGGCTGTCTGCTAAATTATAGAAAGATATCTACCATTTTTTTTATTCATGTGAAAATCAACAAGCTAGATAACTTATCTAACTAGCAGGCCAGTTTCCAGGCAGGTCTGAACAGCATAAAAATAAATAAATAAATAAATAAAAGGTCTGAAAAGCGTCTGCTCTCTGCCTCACATTACTTCGGGTGGATTTTTCACAAGCAACAAAATTGAACTGACAAAAAAAAAATTATATAAAAAGAAGAGGCTCGCCGATGATGGTCACATTTTTTTCCAGAAAAAAGAGCTAGTGCAAATAAATGCTTCGTAAGTAAAAAGTTTTGACTATCTTCCACAAGCGACAAAATTGGCCCAAAAAGTTATTGATATTTAGCTAAAAATGTACATAGTATTGCAAGCTAATGTTTATTTAGCAAGTTTCACAGAAATTTGCTTAAAATAGAGGCTAGTTGCCTGTCTGATGAACGCCGATGGTCGTGTCATTTTTCCAGAAATAACTAGCGTTACTCCTAATAATAAATGCTTCGTAACTAAAACGCTTTGACTATCAATAGACAATACTGACAACACATGTTAAATAACTTGTCTTACCTCGAAAGATCGCCTCAGTTTTCAATTTGAAGCAGTAAGTTCAACACTGGAGGTAATCTCCCGTGATATCCTCTCTGGCTCCGCCCAGGCAAATGGAGGATGACTCGGATAAAGATACATTTATTATTCATGCCCAGTAACCCCTTAACCAATCATATGTGCTTTTAGCTTATATTGTCATGAGTATCTGGCAGTTTTCAGAAATAAAATCGGTGATTGGACGGCAAAGATACTGAGACAGGAACCATGGGAATAATTGTTCCCAAATTTGAACACTCCAGCTGGTAAGGGTTAAGTTAGTAGCATCGCTACATGTAGTTAGCTACTCCCCAACACTGTTAATCACACAGGTTTCTGTGATTAATCACACATGATACATTCCAAACAAACAAACAAACAAAAAAAATTATAATCATAAAATATTTACTCTATACTTTGTCTCAAAGAACTTGCAAGAAATTGGTTATTTAACATTTATTATAATTATTTAAATATGTGTCAACTTTTTATTTTATTATTTTGCAGATAGACAGCAGAATTAGACCCATTTTAACAGATATTAATCTTTGATAAAAGTACTGTATATGTATACTTGCCATAAAACTCACTGGACATGTTGTGATTAAAAGTTGGGGCAAATCTTCTGCCATTTTTTAATAACAGGATCAAATGGGCAGATTTAATCATATCAAACTTTATTGGCAAGATAAACTTAAGTGTGCATTGCCAGTACATTATTAGACACTATACATACAGATATTAAGCATATTAAATGCTGAAGTTTAATTTGCTGAAGTTTAAATCTCAAAACTATTATTTTCTCTGGCTGCCATTCTGTCTCTACAAGTATTCCTGGCTACAGCTTCCTTCAGTCTCTATTGTGCACACGATGGGTCTCTCTTGGACAGTTTCGCTTGTGACACTGGTTCAGATTAAAGTTAGTAGATGTTTTCGGGCGATGCAAAGATATAGCTTGCCCATATCTCTTGCATGCCTGGTTTACCGTTTGCGGGTGAAATCTCCATTCTCCCTACAGTAAATCCACTCCCGTTTTTATTGTGCCCTGGACATGTGTCATGTGTTATGAAAAAGCATGCACTGCTCCACACAATCAGTTGCCTTTTGGTGTTAGGATGTGCACCACAAAATTACATATGCCACAGAAGGTTTGGAAAAACATTAGTGAAGTTTTGCCCATTGTACAACGGTGCCTAGGTTAGTTCCCGGTAGACAGCAGATGCCCTAACAATGTCCCCAACCTAAGCCTAACCATATGGAGTCTGCGAGGAACAAATCAAGACACCTTTTTTCCCATCGCACAAAGTTGCAGTAAGTAATAAAAGGACACTGTGTTAATTGCCTTATTTTTTTTACACATTAAACAAAAAGTATTATTCGCAGAAATTAATGTATTAAATTTCCCATCCCTGATTTTTATATTTTTTTATTCTTTTAATTGCATTTTCTGTGTATGAAAACACTGTTTTAAAATGTACTATATAAATAGATCTTTACCTACTTATGTGCAACAACAGTTGTCAAAATTTATAGAATGGAATGAGATAATTCACTTGTCTTCCCACCATGCTCTAATGAAGCTCATTGAAAGTGGATAGGATCCATTGTCTGGAAAAGAGCAGCTTGAGAATTTAGCTAGATTACTTCTTTGATGTTCCATGCAAGTCAGATGGGTATGTAATGATATGACAGTGAGTAAATGATAACAGAATTTAAATTTCTGGGTGAACTATCCCTTTAATATTGGGCTTAACCTGACTAAATCTACATTATTACATTGTTTAACAAACCTGTGTACTGATGATGTCTCATCGTCCACAGACATTCATGGATGTTACTGACTAAAAATTAACATACGTTTCCTTTCTTTCTCACAGTTTAACTAACTAATGCATTGAGAGCTGTTAACATAGTCTTAGCAACGGTATATGTATATATATTATGTGTCAGGTAATAACACACAGACAGACAGAATGCTGAACCCAGATGCAGGAGGCTTTATTAACAGATGTAAACACAACCAGATGAGTATTGTACTGGAGAAGAGAATTTAACTTGCGGTTAAGAGAATAGTCCAGGCGATGTCACACAGTCAGTGAGAACCAGGTAAATCTAGCAATGAAGAAGATTGTACAAAGAAATATTAAACACTGCTGGAAGGGAGAAATGTGGTCTGTAGTGTTCCTAAGGGAGACTAGACGATGACTATTAGGAGGAAGTGATATTTATGTGGTGCTTATTGTCCCGGTAATTGTGTGCAGGTGTGAGTGATCAGAATTCAAGGGAATGTGAATGGATGGCTGAGCCCGGTGGAGGCATGACAGTACCCCCCCTCCACAGTCCGCACTGGATGACCGAGACCCCCGACGTTGTGGCCGACCCTGTCCTCGTGGAGCTGGATGATTCGGATGACTCTCTTGGAAGCTGGCAAGTAGAGTCGGATCCAGGATGTTGTTTCGGACCACCCAAGATCTTTCCTCTTGGCCATATCCTTCCTAATCTACCAGGTACTCCAGACGACCCCTTTGACGCTGAGAGTGCAAGATCTCGTGTACAGCATATGCCAGACCATCATCGAGGAGCAAAGGCAGAGGGGGAACATCCACCTCACCGGACTCTATGGAAGATGACAGAGTGTGATGGTGAGGTTTGAGTAAGGAGACATGAAAGTTTGGAGTAATGCGGTAATGTGAGGGTAACTGTATTTTGTATATGACTGGATTAATTTGTTCAATGACAGTGAAGGAACCTGTGAATCAGGGACTTAGCTTTTTGTAAGGCAGTCGGAGCCGGATGTCACATGTTGATAACCAAACTTTCTGCCCGGGCTGGTAAGATGGTGCACTGGAGCGATGAACATCAGCTTGATTCTTGTGATGACGGACTGCCCTCTGTAGGTGAGTATGAGCTGCATCCCAGATCCTTTAACTCTCATTAAACCAGTGGTTGATTACAGGGACTTCAGAGGGCTCTCCTGACTAGGGGAACAAGGGGGGTTGAAATCCCAGCACACAGTGCAAGGCCAGTAGCTGCTTGCTGGAGGGAATTTTGGGCATATTCCACCCATGGGAGGAAACGATTCCAGTGGTACTGTTAGTGCCACAATATGTTCTGAGTAAATGACCAATTTCTTGAATCTTTCTTTCTGTCTGTCCATTGGTCTGGGGATGATAACCCGAAGATAGACTCACTAAAACGCCAAGGAGGGAAAAGGCCTTCTACACTCGGAAAATGAATTGGGGATCGTGGTCTGACATGATGTCTTCCCTGGACCAAAATTTCTTAAGACATATTGGAAAAATGTCTCCACAGTTTCCATGGCAGTGGGTAGCCCCTTCAGAGGAAATAGTTTACAGGCTTTAGAGAAATTATCCACCGCTACCAGTACACACGTGCTGCCATTAGAAGGGTATCAGAATAAAATCCACACCGATGTGTGAACACGGATGATGGGGAATAGGTAGGGGAAGCAGCTTACTGGCAGGGAGATGTCATGGGGATTTGGACATGGAGCATTCAGAAAATCCTTGAACAAAGCACTGTACCTCTTGAGCCATATGAGGCCACCAATATCGGTCCTGGAGAAGGGTGAGGGTCTGACTGATATCAGGATGTCCTGTACCCAGGGAAGAGTGGAGAGATTCAACCAAGCGAAGCGAGTTGGGCACATATATATATCCTTCTGGACACCCCAGTGGGGCAGGTTCTGATAGACTGGCCTCCCTAATTTGCTCATCCAATGACAATGATAGACGAGGGAAGGATGGATTCAGGATTGGTAGGTGTGAAATCAGGAGAGTGGATATGGGAGAGGGCAATTCTTTGAGCCAAGTCTGTAAGTAACTGAAAAGTTGAAACATGTAAAAAACTATGCCCATCGAGCTTGATGAGGATTCAGTTGCTTGGCTTCTTGGATGTACTCGAGATTATGATGGTCTGTAATGACCTGAAAAGGATGTAGAGAGCCCTCGAGCCAATGATGCCACTCCTCTAGTGCCAGCTTGATGGCTAATAACTTTCAGTTTCCAATTTCATAATTTCATTCTGCCATGGATCATTTCTTAGAATAGAAGACACAGGGGTGTAATTTAGGCAGCTCACCCACTCGTTGGGATAGTACGGCTCCAACACCGGTGGTTGAGGCTTCAACTTCTACCATGAAAGGTCTTTCAGGGTCTGGATGTTAAAAGACAGGAGTTGAAGTGAAGGCATCCTTGAGGTGTTGACAGGAGAGTGTGGCTTCATCCTACCAGCTTAACTGTTTGGGCTTAGCTCAGAGAAGATAGGTGAGGGGAGCAGTGATGTTAATATAATTATGTATTAATCTGTGATAGAAGTTGGCAAAGCCTAAGCAACATTGGAGTTCCATGATGGTATTGGGCTGTGGCCATGATAGTATGGCCTGAATCTTACTGTGGTCCATACTCACTCCCTCCTGATTGATGATATACCCCAAGAACTGTACTGACGACTGATGGAAAGAACACTTCTCAGCCTTTAGGAACAATTGATGTTCACGTAGCTTGAGGAGAACCTAATTTACCTGTCAGAGAAGTTCATGCATGGTTCGGGAGAAGATGAAGATATCGATGTAAATTAAGACAAACTGGTTGAGATATTCTCTGAAAATCTCGTTCATAAATCCTTGGAAGACAGATAGGGTATTCGCTAATCCATAGGGCATTACCAAGTACTCATAGTGACCAGTGGGTGTTACAAAGGCGGTCTTCTACTCATCTCCTTCCTGGATGCGTATGAGATTATACGCACTGCGCAAGTCAAGCTTGGTGAAGATGGTTGCACCTCTAAGGAGTTCCAGAGCTGCAGGAACCAGAGGAAGAGTGTATGTGTATTTGATGGTGAAGTTACTTAAAGCTCTGTAGTCAATACAAGGTCGAAGTCCCCCATCCTTCTTAGAGACAAAGAAGAAGCTAGATGCAGCTGGTGATGTGGAAGGGCGAAGTATCCTGAAGGAGTGCTTCGATGATATATTCCTCCATGGCTCATTGCTCTGGGAGTGATAGTGGATAATACATGACCCCTGGATAGTGGTGCTCCAGGTTGCACAATCCCAAGGATGATAAGGCAGCAACTGGGTGGCTTTTCGTGGGCAAAACACATTGAGGTATGAGTGGTATTCCACAGGTATATCAGGTTGGTGATCAAGTTGAGGGCTTTCAACTGTGGTTGAGTTTATGACCATATATGGAGGGTAGTTCTGGATCTTACGGCATGGGAGTACGAGACAGCCTGGAAAGCAACTTTCTCCCCATGACAGAATCTCTCAGGTCATCCAAGAAATCACTGGAGAATGCTGAACCAGCCAAGGTTGGCCAAGGGTAATGTCAGAAGTAGCACTGTTTAGCACTAAAAAGGACCTTTCTTCTAAATGACAACATCCAACTCGCAGAAATACAGGGTCTGTTTGATGTGTAATTTGTCCCTTACCAAGTGGTGGGCCTATGATTGACTGGATCGGAAGCAGTTTGGCACAGGGTTTTGTACGGAGGTAGAGTTGTTTGCAGAGCGCCCTTGAGACAAAGTTCCCCGTGGAGCCTGAGTCAAGAAGGGCATTGTCTAGGAGGGAGATGGAGGCAGCTGATATCATCACCATAATATTAAGCGGAGAATGGATGACTGAAGGGTTGGAGATTGAGCAAACGAGGTGGTCAAACCGGACATTCCGCTATGACATGGTTAGTAGCTCCACAGTACAGACAGAGATGAAGTTGAATACGGCGGTGACGTTCAGAAGGAGATAGTTTGTAGGAATCGAGCTGCATGGGCTTGTAATGAAGCTCTGGACACTATTCAAAATGAGGTTGTGGGGAATGTGTAGGTGAGGAAGAAGGGTTTTCCATCAAACAGGACTGCATACGATGAGCAACGTGAATGGAGAGCTGTATAAAGTGTTCCAAACCCATGGTGTCATCATATCCGGCGAGTTGTAGTCTTAGGGAAGGTTGTAATCCCATTCGATAGGTGGCCAACAGAGAAGCTTCATTCCACCCACTAGCTGCTGCAAGGGTACGGAACTGTAAGGCATACTCTGTAATGGGTCACCTCCCCTGTCGGAGGCAATAGAGTTGTCTCCCATGGGGCTACCAAACACTTCCTTAAAGTGAGCTACAAACACAGATAGAGATTGTGTAACTCTGCCCCCTTTTTCCCCAAATAGTAGTGGCCCACTGTAATGCTCGACCAGAGAAGAGGGAAATTATGAATGCCTCCTTCGATCATTCGGTTGAAAATCGTTGCGGTTGCATTTCCATGGCGAGGGAACATTGTAGGAGAAATCCATTGCAGTCCTCCACCAAGCCTGAGAAGGTCGCTGGTGAGGCCATGAGAACCACAGGAGATGGCAAAGGAGAGGCAGCAGAGGTGGAAGTATCGGGTACGGCGTCGTCAGAGGGCTGGTTGTCAATCGGATTCTGTAAGGTGGTGAAGATGTTTACCAAAGACTGTGCAGAGGTGGTGATTGAGAGAAGTTGTCCAAGTTGACCAACCAATGTATCAAGAAGTTTGTTGGAGAGTTGAGAAGCAGCTCCTGCTTGGTCCATGTTGTTGGTCTAGTCTTCTGTAGGTAATAACACACAGATAGACGGAATGCTGAACCCAGATGCAGGAAACTTTATTAACAGATGTAAACACAACCAGATGAAGATAACTTAACTTGCGGACGAGAGAATATTCCAGGCGATGTCACACTGCCAGTGAGAACTGATGAGTCTTTCAGGTAAATCTAGCAATGAAGAAGTTCGTACTTAGAAATAGTAAACTGCTGGAAGAGAGCAATGCAGTCTGTAGTGTTCCTAAGGGAGACTAGACGATGACTGTTAGGAGGAAGTGGTATTTATGTGGTGCTGATTGTCCCGGTAATCATGTGCAGGTGTGTGTGATCAGAATTCAGGAGAGTATGAATGGATCACTGAGCCCGGTGGAGGCGTGACAGTATGCAGGTCAAGACAAAGCTATTGTATTATGTAAATGAGGATGTTAAAAAAATATAAATGACAAATCTAGAAATTGTTTTGTATCCAATTAAATGAATGAATAAATGAATGAACATTACATTTATATAGCATTTTTCTGACACTACACTCAAAGCGCTTTACACAGTGAACAGGGGACTCTCCTCAATCACCACCAGTGTTGGGCCTCACGTGTTCAGATAGAAGACAAAGGCAGGCCTAACAGTCATAAAAACATAACTCAAGCCCCCACCTTCTAAGTCATAAATTTTACTGATACAAATCGTGCCAAAATCAAACAAAGGGAGTCCAAAACAGACTACAGATCCATGAAGCCTTGCTCACTAAAGGATCGAGCGCTCAACTCCTATTGGATGAGGCACACCACAGAACGTCCCTCAAACATGACATCATCAGGACTTCAAATAATTCTGAAATGCTTCCAGAGTTGCTTCCAGTGACTTAGTTCACCGAATACGGACGTAGCTTTTTGCTGCTCTCCGGTGTAACCTTGTGGCTTAAGGAAGTAATGTCCAACTTGAAACTGTAGCCACACAATCTCCATCTCACTGGATGAGTTGAGATTACTCTGGGTTCAACCAAACACTCTAACGGATCCAAAGGAGACCGCCGAGCAATTCGCATCTTCATCCGTTGGCCTACAGAAGTGAAGAGATTAAAGATTTCTCTTCCATCTTCAATCAAGTCGACATTTCTGAGTTCTCCGCCAGCCCGCCGAGAATCAACAGCCGTACCGCCCGCCGACAGCGTGATGAAACGGCCTCCCGTCATCACCCGAGCCTCAAGGAACCGGGTCAAAGTTAAAAGACGGAGGAAAACACATTCTACCTGTGTCCTCATGCGATTCAAGTAAGAGGTTACGTCTGGGCAGAGATAGAATATTATAGCGTGTTATTCTTGTGTTTCAAGGTTTTTGCTTGTACAGTTTACGGAGCGCCATGTCTGCTCTTTATTAATACTCAGGGTATTAATTATCACGAATTTGTTTTGCTGTATTGTGGTCCAACCAAATTGGATTGTTGTGCATTTTCACCATCGCGGGTGAGACAGAAACTGTGTTCATCCATTAGAGTCAAATAACGCAGGACTTTTACGAGCCCCGCTCGTAAAACCGTGTCTCTGAGTGATGAACACGGCTGCTTTATCTCCAGCTATCGCGAACTCAGCTTTCGGGCTGTCACTTAATAATCTCTCTCTCTCTCTCTCTCTCTCACACACTAACCACACTGTCACACACACACCTTATGTGTTATAGGATTATTTTTATTTCCATATCTAATCATGTCACTGTTTAGTTTGTAGTTGTAAATCGGAAGTTTATTGACTGCATTGTATTAATTATTAATTGATATTACTGCATAAATAAACTTTTGTTTATATTACAAAGAGAAATGTTTTGGTTTGTTTTGCATACGCCTGTGTCATGCTGACGGGATGTCAGTGCTCGGATTCAAACCTTCATTCATTGTTTTTTTCCCGAAAATCGATATTCTTCGGATGTCGATTTTCCTAAGAAAACAATCTAATATTGAGACTGTTTTACTATTTGGTTATTAGTCCCTGATTCCAGGGTGGTGCCCCGTCAATGTTAATCCTTAGGAATATTCTATTGATTTTTGATAATTGATAATTATCTTTGATTGAATTTGAATGATCAATAAGCTAGTGTTAATTTTAATGTTTCATCGATGTTAACAATTAATAATTATCTTTGATAATTGGCTAATAACCAAACTTGCTCCTAAACGTAGCACACTACATTTACTGGAGTCCCATATGAGGTTTTAATGAGTTAGATCCAATTAATTAATTTAAATATTGATTAATAACTACAGAAATAATTATTAATTATTTCTGATAGTAACACTGATCTAAACAACCAATAAAGCCCTACACCAGTGTGCAGCATCCACCTGGATGATGCAACAGCAGCCATAGTGCACCAGTACTCTCACCACATGCCAGCTATTGGTGGAGAGGAGAGAGTGGACTGATACAGCAAATTAATGGTTGGGGATTATTATGAGGCCATGATGGATAAGGGCCAATGGGGGGAATTTGGCCAGGACACCAGGGTTATACAACTACTCTTTACAAGAAGTGCCCTGGAATTTTTAATGACCACAGAGAGTCAGGACCTCAGTTTAACATCACATTTGAAGGACAGTGCATTTTTAGAGTATAGTGTCCCCCTCAATATGCTGGTGCATTTGGACCCACACAGACCACAGGGTGAGCACCCCCCTGCTGGCCTCCCAATACCTCTTCCAGCAGCAACCTTACTTTTTACCCAGGAGGTCTCCCATCCAGGTACTGGCCAGGCTCAACCCTGCTTAGCTGCAGTGGGCAACCAGTCTTGACCTACAGGGTGATATGGCTGCTGGCAGTATGCTTTATACAGTACATACACTGCTTTCAACCATGAAGGCCTACTAATATATACACAGAGAGAGAGAGAGAGACACAGCTCTGGAAAAAAATTAAGAGACCACTGCAAAATTATCAGTTTCTCTAGATTTACTATTTATAGGTATGTGTTTCAGTAAAATGAACAATTTTGTTCTATAAAGTACTGACAACATTTCTCCCAAATTCCAAATAAAATATTTTCATTTAGAGCATTTATTTGCAGAAAATGACAACTGCTCAAAATAACAAAAAAAATGCTGTGTTTTCAGACCTCGAATAATGCAAAGAAAACAAGTTCATATACATTTTTAAACAACACAATACTAATGATTTAACTTAGGAAGAGTTCAGAAATCAATATTTGTTGAAATAACCCTGATTTTCATTCACAGCTTTCATGCGTCTTGGCATGTTCTCTACCAGGCTTTCACATTGCTGTTGGGTGACTTTATGCTACCGATCCTCATCCTGGTTGTCTAATGGTTAGATAGAGACCTGGAGAGGCAGTGTCTCACACCTACTGTGAAATTTGGTTAAGTATCAGTGATGATCTGGGGGTGCTTCAGCAAGGCTGGAATCAGGCAGATTCATCTTTGTGAAGGATGCAAGAATCAAGCCACGTACAAGGGTATCCTGGAAGTCTTGCTTCCTTCTGCTATGACAATGTTCCCCAACTCTGAGGTTTGATTTTTCCAGCAGGACAATGCACTATGCCACAGAGCCAGGTCAATCAAGGTGTGGATGAAGGACCACCAGATCAAGACCCTGTCATGACCGGCCCAATCTGGATGGCCACAAGTCATCAAACAAAGCCGAGCTGCTTGAATTTTTGTGCCAGGAGTGGCATAGAGTCACCCAACAGCAATGTGAAAGACTGGTAGAGAGCATGCCAAGACGCATGAAAGCTGTGATTGGAAATCAGTGTTATTCCACCAAATACTAATTTCTGAACTCTTCCAAAGTTAAAACATTAGTATTGTGTTGTTTAAAAATGTATATGAACTTTTTTCTTTGTATTATTCGAGGTCTGAAAACACTGCATCTTTTTTGTTATTTTGACCAGTTGTCATTTTCTGCAAATAAATGCTCTAAATTTGGAATTTGGGAAAATTTTGTAAGTACTTTATAGAATACAAATTTTAATTTTACTCAAACACATACCTATAAATAGTAAATCCAGAGAAATGTATAATTTTGCTGTGGTCTCTTAATTTTTTACAGAACTGAATATATATATATATATATATATATATATATATATATATATATATATATATATATATATTATATAAACTCAGCATAAAAAGAAACGTCCCTTATTCAGGACACTGTATTTGAAAGATAATTTTGTAAAAATCCAAATAACTTTACAGATCCTTATTGTAAAGGGTTTAAACAATGTTTTCCATGCTTGTTCAATGAACCATAAACAATTAATGAACATGCACCTGTGGAACGGTTGTTAAGACACTAACAGCTTACAGACAGTAGGCAATTAAGGTCACAGTTATAAAAACTTAGGACACTAAAGAGACCTTTCTACTGACTCTGAAAAACACCAAAAGAAAGATGCCCAGGGTCCCTGCTCATCTGCATGAATGTGCCTTAACCATGCTGCATGGAGGCATGAGGACTGCAGATGTGGCCAGGGCAATAAATTGCAATGTCCGTGCTGTGAGACACCTAAGACAGCACTTCAGGGAGACAGGAAGGACAGCTGATCCTCCTCGCAGTGGCAGAACACGTGTAACAACACCTGCACAAGATCGGTACATCTGAATATCACACCTGCGGGACAAGTACATGATGGCAACAACAACTGCCAAAGTTACACCAGGAATGCCCAATCCCTCCATCAGTGCTCAGACAGTGAATGAGGGGCACAAGTCATACCAAGAGACCAGAACTGCATACAGACCGAAACACTGCCCCAGTGGTCAAAGCAGTAAGTGTCGAACAACTAACTGGAGGGGGCCCGCTGAACATGTTATGTAACGGCCAAATAATTTCTAACTGCAACCCTGGTAATGTCCAAAGAGGGCCACCAAAAGTGAGTTGTAAAGTGAGTTGTTTTTAACTGTAAAGCCTGTAATACTGTAAAGAGGAATGCATATTTTAACTGTAACCCACAACCCAAAATGCAACTTCCAAATTACGTTCTTCACTGATTACTCAAATGCGATTACTTCCTGGTTTCAATGCGGGATCCGAACACGAGTGTCCCAACTTGCTTCCAGTTGCACCACAAGGGAACGTAAAAACACTTGAGCAGATGCAAAAATATCTGATAAGAGATAGCGCTTCTGAGTGAGTCGGCATAATGTGTCAGGAGTAGTTGCTGGGATGAGATGGGAGATGTAGGATCTATTTGCAGGCTTTAATAAAAATAATGACAGTGAAACAAACAAACGGGAACTCAAAACAACAACAAACAAGAACTGACAAAGGAATGCAAAAACTAAAGTGTATTTATACAAACAAGAGCTAATGAGGGAATGGAAAACAGATGAGAACAATGAGGAACAGATGACAGTGATTAGGGCAGTGCATACTGGGAAACGTAGTCCGGGGGAAACACTTCAAAATAAGAGTCCTAGAAAACACGAGGGAGACAGACTGTGACATACCCCCCCCCTTAAGGGGTGACTCCTGGCACCCCAAAGATGGCTGAGCAGGACAACAGGTGTGGAAGGGGACCTGGAAGATGACCAGGTGGCCAGGGAGGAGACCCCAGGGTAAGGATTGGGTCCGGAAGTCTGGGGGGCCACCTCAGGGTAGATACTGGGTCAGGAGGTCTGGGAGGTGGCCTAAGGGCTGGGATAGAGTCAGGAGGCCTGGGAGGTGGCCACAGGGCTGGGACTGGGTCAGGATGTCTGGGAGGTGGCCTCAGGGCAGGGAATGTGTCAGGAGGTCTGGGATAGAGTCAGGAGGCCTGGGAGGCGGCCACAGGGCCGGGACTGGATCAGGAGGCCTGGAAGGCACCACAGAGTGGGGACAGGGTCAGGAGGCCTGGGAGGCGGCCACAGAATGGGGCAGGGTCAGGAGGCCTGGGAGGCGGCCACAAAGCGGGGACCAGGTCAGGAGGCCTGGGAGATGGCCACAAGGCAGGGACTGGGTCAGGCGGCAGAGCGGCTGGAGGAGGGGCGGGCAGAACCGCTGGAAGAGGAGTCTCTGGAGGAGCAGGCAGAACCGCTGGAGGAGGAGTCTCAGGGGGAGCGGGAGGAACCGCTGAAGGAGGAGTCTCTGGGGAAGCAGGCAGAGCCATGGAAGACTCTGAGGGCAGAGCCAGGAGAGGCTCGACAAAGGCAGGCAGAGCCAGGAGAGGCTCGACGAATGCAGGTGGAGCCAGGTGAGGCTCCAAGGGCAGAGCCATGGAAGGCGGAGCCGTGGAAGGCAGAGCCATGGAAGGCTCGAGGGGCGAAGCCATGTAAGGCAGAGCCGTGGGAGGCTCGAGGGGCGAAGCCATGTAAGGCAGAGCCGTGGGAGGCTCGAGGGGCGAAGCCATGGAAGGCGGAGCCATGGAAGGCGGAGCCGTGGGAGGCCCGAGGGGCGAAGCCATGGAAGGCGAAGCCGTGGGAGGCTCGAGGGGCGAAGCCATGGAAGGCGGAGCCGTGGGAGGCTCGACGCGTGCTGGCAGCGACTGGGGAATGACCTCTGTGGTCTTGAGCATGGGCAGAGACTGGGGAGAAGGTGTCCTTTTTCTTCTCCTCCTTTTCCGGACAGCTGGGAGCCGTGGGAGGCTTGACGAGAGCTGGCAGCGACTTGGGTACAACCTCCATGGTCGTGAGCACTGGCAGCACCTGGGGAACGACCTCCATGGTCATGAACATGGGCAGAGACTGGGGAGAAGGTGTCCTTTTCCTTCACCTCCTTTTCCGGACAGCTGGGAGCGTAGTCATGGGAGCGGGCGAGGCCACAGACATTGGCTCTGGGACGATTGAGGCTACAGGCGCGGGCTCTGGCTCATTGGCAATGGCAGGTGTGGGCGCTGGCTTGTTGGCAAATGTAGCCGCTGGCTCGTTGGCCGTGGCAGGCATGGTCACTGGCTCGTTGGACGTGGCAGGCATGGGCACTGGCTCGTTGGCCGTGGCAGGCATGGGTGCTAGCTCATTGGCCGTGGAAGGCTTGGACGAATGAGCTGTGGAAGGCTTAGTCAAAGGAGCCATGGAAGGCTTGGACGAAGGAGCCGTGGAAGGCTTGGGATGAAGGAGCCATGGAAGGCTTGGGATGAAGGAGCCGTGGAAGGCTTGGGATGAAGGAGCCGTGGAAGGCTTGGGATGAAGGAGCCATGGATGCAGGTTTTGGCCCGGGGTTCCCGCCATAATCCACTGTGTAATGGGAACCGCAAAGTTCCAGAGCCTTCTCCACATATTCACAGAGGGTCCAGTGAGGATCCGCCAGAGGCATCAGTTCCTTCAGTGCACTATTCAGACCGATCCGGAAGAAAACTACCAGAGAGCGGTCTGGATAGTGCACTAAATTCGCTAATTCTAAAAACTCACAGACGTGATCTTCAACTGGATGGTCCCCTTGCTTGAGTAGCAGAATTCGGACAGTCGCTAGATCCATGTGGATCAGTTCTTGTTGACAGTGAAACAAACAAACGGGAACTCAAAACAACAACAAACAAGAACTGACAAAGGAATGCAAAAACTAAAGTGTATTTATACAAACAAGAGCTAATGAGGGGATGGAAAACAGGTGAGAACAATGAGGAACAGATGGCAGTGATTAGGTGCATACTGGGAAACACTTCAAAATAAGTGTCCTAGGAAACACGAGGGAGACAGACTGTGACATAATGTGGCAGATCCTAGGGTACCGGAAGTTTTGGAAACAACATGCCAACTTCTTGTGTAATTAATTTTTACGTCCAACAACCAAGCTGAAAATAATACATTTGACTGGTCAGATTTTCTTTTACACTGATAATACAATTGAATTGCAGCATCCTTCAAAATATCATGTGAAATGGGACACAGTAACATAGAGCTGCAACACGACACGTCAACACGTTTCCATTTATGGCATCCTTTCTCTGAAGGATTAGAAGGGGCTGACAGCACACACGTTTTGATGATACAGGCAAAAAGTCGCTAGGAAACGTATTTGTCAAGAGACTACCTTGATGATGCATAAATGCACATGGTTTTTAGGGGAAATGCTTTACACATTGTTGATTGCTAACAACCCACCGTAACCCTTCATTCCATCAGCAAAACCAGTTTAAAAGTTTTGCTAATGATAGTTGTAAAAGAAACGATGAAGACAGCAATAATACAGAAGTACACCACCATTTTGTAGTTGCAGAATCATGTAATGAACCCACCGGGTCTGTATGCAGTTCTGGTCTCTTGGTATGACTTGTGTCCCTCCTTCAATGCAAGTCAAAGGGATTTTTTAAAATTTATTTATTTATTTTATTTTATCATCTGCCAGGAGAAAATCTTCCAATTCCAAAGTGAATTAGGCTTAAGTAATAGCATGACAAAATGTAATGTTAAGGTTTAGGGATTCATGCAGACCTCTAACCCTGAGTATTAGGAATAGTAATTTTTGATTACAGAAAAGCAAAAAGTCCTATTTTCTATTACTACATTGCCCTTCTATGTAGCAGGATAGAAAGCAAGCAGTTCAGTGTTTTACTCAGGCCTGTACTACCACTCTGTACTAGCAGACTAAATACACACATGTGCTGGCCTGTGAGTGTGCATTAAGATGTACTGCCATGTCTTCTGTGATCACAGTCCCAGCATACTCAGGGGCAGAGGACATGAAGGCCTATCTCGTTTAGCTTATTTTGATGTTTTTATCCTTCCATGATTGGGAGCCATTCACGACAGCCAAAACAGACAGGTTTGCAAAGGCGTCAAGTGCTTTTTAGCTCTTCTCTGTGGATTCCGCTTCAATAAAATATCAAACAAGCGCCTCATCTGACTGGCCAGAAAGCTCCAGCGAGCCCTGCCTCCCCAAGTAACATTATGCTCATGTGAACGACTCGGCAGCTCACTCGAGCTCTAAGTGAAGCTTTGCACGCAAACATGGCTACAACTGAAGTTACCTCAGGCAAAAGTGCCTCCATCATCGACGAAATTAAACATTACGCCATGTCTCTGGCGATTAACGGCGAATCTGATTCGACTGTGCTGTATGTTTTTTTAATGAGGTGCATTCTTCCTTTTATACCCCTGGCTCCCAGAGCAAGGCTAGCCTGTCATTCTTACTGAGGGGGAATGGGCAGGAGATGTTAAAGGAATGGATTGTTGGTACAGCGCTAGATTTCTGTTGGTGAAGCAAAGCAATGAAAACAGACTTTGCTGGCAGACATGACATGCGCACTGAGACTTCCCTCCAGTGGCTGGCAATCTTTTATTCACCTAGGATGAAAATAGAAAGAGGATTTACTTGAATAAACTAATTCAAACACTGTGCTTTCTGCAGAGCACTGCATTAATGCAGCCCTGGGCATGACATGTTGTCACACTATGGGATAAGTTGTCACAATGGGAACCAGGGGCCTCACTTATAAAATGTACGTACGATCAGATTTTATCCTAATTCCATGGATTTTACTCTGTCAAAAGTGAGGAACAAATTGGGGTTTATAATGGCAGAAACTGACATGAAAATGTTCTTATGCGTATGTCAACTGACAAGGATGCGTACAAACTTTTTTGTGCTCTGGTGTAATTTGCTGAATGTGTATTTACAAATTACATAAGTTTGTTCTAATTTGATTTTAAACAAAATTTAAATAATAAGTTTATACATAGGGCAGAGGCTATTTGCACAAAGTGTAAATAGCAACAAAAATCTTCTTGTAAGTGGCAGATATATTTGCACTCCTAATTAAAAAGCAGTGTTTTATTTTTTATTGTGTTTATTTAGAGTCCCACAGTCACCGTACACCCACTTCTACCCCTAAAACTGACCCTAACCATACCTTACAAAATTAAACATGGTTTTACTACAGTAACCATTGTATCACAATGGTATTTTTGTAGTAAAATCATAGTAACCACAATATTAAACGTGGTTACTATTTGAACATCATATTACTGTAGGACCACCATGGTTAATTGCATGTGGCTTGCAACTTGCAACTGTGGCTTCTGCCAAAACAAAACATGGTTAATACAATATTACTTGTAAAACCATGGCTAATTTGAACTGTATAAAGTCTTTCTCTCAACCATTGGACCGCTATCATGACCAAATCACTGCGAGGCAATCAAAGTATATACATTTTTTATTTATTATTATAAGTCGTATTAAAGGAAATATTAAGAGTGGAGACAGGAAACAGCATGGGAAAAAAGTGGGCCAACAGGTCCTTCCGCAAGATATAAAGCACATCCACACCATCTTTAAACGCTACACCAAAGCAGCGACAGTTGAGAGTGCAGTTTGTCTTTAATTTCAGTGTTTCTCAGAGACTATTTGAAAATGGAATAATAAATTAATAAAATAATATCAAATAAACATCAATAAATATATATATATATATATATATATATATATATATATATATATATATATATATATATATATATTAAATGCTGGTACTGCTGTTCATCCCTTTCTACTACTGCGCCCTTTAACGTCTTTATTGTGACGTGGTTGGTAAGCCAACTGCTTTCAATGAAAAACCTTTGATGTCAACAGAATGATGCAAAGGGCATCAGACTTTTATCATTTTGAAATTATATTTTGGGGTTTAATTTTTTAGTCATGACATAACATGTTGGGGTATGATTTTCAGTTTGAACTCAGCAACATTTATTAGTTTGCAGTGGTTAATATTTAATCTTTTTTTTTTTTTTTTTTCTGTACATATTTTCATGTTTACGGTTTTCTATTTTGGTTGATCGACTAAAACAGAACCCTGAGTGATGCTTACAGTTTAATAGTAACAACAGGAAGTATGTTTTATAAAAGTGAATGTATAGTGAGGTTCAAATTTTAATTCATCCCACCAAAAAAAAAAAAAAAAATGTAAAGCACAAACACAATTTCACATGAACTTCTACAGAACTCAACAGATTAAAACCTTAACTGTGAACTAATAAATTCAAATTCAACTACAACATAGGCCTACTGTATCTCTAATATGTTTTCTGATATATGAACAGTTCATTAAATGTGTATTATATACAGTATGTAATACAGTTTTCTTTAGAAGTAAATATATACAATTGCAAGCATGGACACATTTTAGAAAGCAAATCTATCAATATATCGTGATAAAATAGATTTATGATCATACAAATATCAATGCCATTCGAGTCAGTATATTGACCCCAAAGGTTTCTCATCGAAAGCAATAGTATCTATGGTTTTTGACATCCATAAAACGGAATGTGAATTACAGTATGTATGCTACGTTTTAAAATTGTAGAGCACTGTGTTTATAATAAGGGGGCATAGGATTTGCAAATAAATACTCAATCCTCTTAAAATCATTATGGTTACTTTCATAACCTCCGTTCCCTGATGGAGGGAATGAGATGTTGTGTCGATGTAGTGACACTAGGGGTCACTCTTGGGAGCCCCAAACACCTCTGCTTTTTTTTAAAAAGGCCAATGAGAATTGGCGAGTGGAATTTGCATGTCACTCCCCTGGACATACGGGTATAAAAGGAGCTGGTATGCAACCACTCATTCAGGTTTTGTGCTGAGGAGCCGAGACCAGGTCCTGGCCATTTCAGCGGGTAGTTCAGCGTTGTGGCAAGAGGGACACAATGTCTCATTCCCTCCATCAGGGAACGGAGGTTACGAAAGTAACCATGACGTTCGCTATCTGTCACTCACTCAACATTGTGTCGATGTAGTGACACTATGGGTCCCATTACAAAACGCCACAACTATCTGAACTGTGTTACGTGAACTGGCAGTGTGTGATGGGCAGACCACTGTGTGCCTCGTATCCAGCACACCAGGCCATCACGTAACCTCCCCCAACACTCTTATGAGCGTCGTATGGTCATACAGGAACAAGTCGACTGCCCAACAATGGGGACAGGCTAGCCCAGCCGAGGCCTCTTTTCCTCTCTTTTCTCATCCAAAAAGAGTGGAATTTGTTAACCGACTGGGAGCCATAAGTGTCTATGTCGGGGGGTGTCACAACCGCAGAGACCACACTCCGCCCAAAAAGATGGGATGGGGGTGGGTTTAAGCGTAATACGTCACATGTCTTACCGAGTCTTGTCGGAAGTATGTCATGTGGAGAGGTCCCATGGTGGGTCCCGAAGGGGGAGGGGTCTCTGGACAAGGAAGATGCAGTTTACCGACAGGGAAACAATTTTGTGGAAGATATCACATGGGGCCTTGGGGGAACCAGCACATGTGGAACACCTACCTCAGTACAGGGTCTCAGTGCGCACATACTGGGCCGGCAGCGAGTTTCTCCGCAAACTCAACTGCCAGAGGAATAAGGAGGAAAGTCATCCAGGGATCACAGTCTGTGAACAAAACTGGGAGTCAAGAGCACAGGTTTTCACCTCAAGGGTGGGGAAAGGCACTATGTGCAAGTGGTACACCCGGCCAGCTGTCCAGGAACTTACCTGCTCGTGCCTGCCAATACACGGACGAGACCTGCTCAACCCAGAGATTGTAGAACCTCACAAAAATGTTGGGTGCTGCCCAGCCCGCTGCTCTGCAGATGTTTGCGAAAGAGGCGCCACTGGCCAGGGCCCAGGAGGCCATAACACTCCTGGTAGAGTGGGCTCGTAACCCCGCAGGGGGTGGCACGTCCTGAGCCAGATATGCCATCGTGATGGCACCGCCCTGAGCCTAGGAACCAATCGTCAAGCCGCGAGGGTTCAGGGAAGTGTGGAGGGTTCCACTCTAGCCCAACGCTCGTGGCCGCCCGGGAAAGCTTGTCGGTCATTTCTGCGTCAGCATGAGACTGGGTGACCGTTCCCATAGGAGGAAGCCCAGCCGAAGCCTCTGCATCAGACTGGACGAGCCCGCTCTCCGATGCTGGCTCGATAACTCATCGTCTTTCCGAGCTCCGAACGAGAAGTCAAACTCGTGCTGAGACGAGCCGGTGGACTCGTGCGGGTGCCCGATAGGGGCAAGAGAGCGTGCTGGTGAATGGGAGGTCAGGGATACCAGCCGGAGGTGGTCCCATTGATGTCCTCAAATCGCCCCCTGTGCTAACTGACGCAGCCTCAGACCCGTAGGTAGAAGGACCAGTGCGGGGAGCCGCTGGGGTGGCTTGCTTTCTTACGAAAGCAAGCCGCAACTGCAACGTTGCCATGGTCATGTTCTCGCAGTGAGGATCATCCACGAACGATATCTCCGCGTGGGCAGTGCCCAGACATGTAAGACAGTGATCAGAAGAGGAGAGATAACGACCGCAACCAGGAATAACACACAAACGGTAAGTCATCTTTAAAAATACGTTCCATGTGTGCCGCTCTTTTTGTGAATGAAAATATACTCTTTTAGAATATACTCTCTTATTTTCGCTCTGCCGAAGCGCCCAGGGGCGTTCTCTGCACTCCATGGGTGCAGAGGGGGAGAAGCCGCTGAAATGCACCGTAAATCCAGCAGTTTTGAGGTGCGTCTTTGGAGGGAATTGAATTCAGTGCACTGAATACAACTGCTCAGCTCCGAAGAGAAAATCTGAATGAGTGGTTGCGTACCAGCTCCTTTTATACCTGTATGTCCGGGGGAGTGGCACGCAAATTCCACTCGCCAATTCTCATTGGCCTTTTTTCAAAAAAGCAGAGGTGTTTGGGGCTCTCAAGAGTGACCCCTATTGTTACTACATCGACACAACGTCGAGTGAGTGACAGATAGGGAAAGGTACTTTTACTCTACATACACAAAAATGTTTGGGAAGTAACAGTACTTTTACTTTAGTATGATTTTTCAGTACTCTTTCCACCACTGATATAATAATAATAATAATAATAATAATAATAATAGCAACAACCACAACAACAACAACAACAATAATAATAATAACAGATTTATTTTGTATAGGTCCTTTCCAAAGCTCAAGGACGTGTAGGGGAATACAGCTATACCCAGTAAAGAGACCAGAATGAACAATGGTTAAGTTGAGCTTCAATCAATTGAGAGAGAGTTTACTGAAGACAAAGTTCTTCACATTTCCAAAGGCAAACGACAGAAACAGAAAATAAGCTGATGATCTAACCTCAAACTAACCTATTTAACTGAAACAACAGTAATTATAGCATATGCAAGTGAATTGACATCAATTCTGAGTTCTAATGAACTGTACAGATGATTCTAAAAACATCTAAACACAGTGTTCTGTTTAACTATGTGAATGCAATCATTCAAATATCATATTTTTAAAACACAAAGACAAGTTGGTTAGCAGATATAAGGGTCAGGGGTGAATAATAAATTGAGAGTGCTCTTCTCTTCTTAAATACACTAGATCAAATTATTCTCAAAAATCCAAACAATTCCTGCAATCATTAGACAGAACACAACATAGGCTATCTTTCCCTCAAGGTTGAGTCAGGCCTCACTGGAACACAGGCTTTATCCAGCCAGAACAATCATGACGATAGAACAATACTTCCAAACGCAACAGAACAAAGTTAGATGGAAATATTCTTTAAGTTATGAATGCTAAGAATGTACTGTATTTGTGTCAGTAAGTACATGTGGTATATTAATGACCTAAAACTTAAATACAATAAAACTCTTACTTTGATCAATAATCAATTAAAGAGGCCCTGTTATGCTTTTGGGGATTTTACCTTTCCTTTAGTGTGTAATATAGCTGTTTGTGCATGTAAAAGGTCTGCAAAGTTAAAAAGCACAAAGTCCACGCAAAGAGTTATTCTCTCCCACAGACAACACTGCTCAAGAACTACAAGAAACGGCTGGATTGTAGTCCAGCCATTACTTCCATAAAGTATCTACATCACTATGTAATACATTTGCATAATGCCCACCTAAGGGCTACTTAATCCCACCCTCAAACAAATGTAGTTATAGCAGAGGCCAGGATGAGTTGGGTTAGTGTTGTCGCTATGTCGAGAAGACGCTGTTTTCTTCATTGCAAATGCAAAACCTCTTTGTTTGGACTTCCAAAGGCAGATGAATTGAAGAATCAGTGGTTAAAATTTATTGTAATTATTTAGCAGTACAACCGGAGTTTCAAGACAGTTACTCCTGAAAGATGGTGCAGTTCCCACTTTGTTGGGACAATATGGCACTTCAGGATCACAACCTGTAAGTATGCTTGATTATTTATGGATTTATCTGCTACTGAGAGCTCAAATGCGGAGTTTTGTGTTGTAGCTACGGTGTACACCCAGTGCACAGCTGTTGGCCTCTTCTAACCTGCTAGCTAATGTTACTGTGTTGAAATAGTTTTGCTAATCAGCTGCGGGCCCACTTTTATCTACAATTGTGTAGAATTATGCAGATTGTTTGTCGTTCTTACTATCATGAATAGTGATCAAGTGTGGAGATGGATTTACTTTTATAAATGGTAATTTTATGTCTGCAATCCACGGTAGTGCTTGGCTAACTTGCTATGTAACGTTATTGTTTTGGTAAGGGTTTACTATTCAGCTGTGGGCCAGCTTTTACCTAAAACTGTGTAACAAAATGGTAGATCTCAAGAGTCTGTAATAATTATATAATTATTACAAGCTGTAATGTTATGGCCGCTATCCACGGTAGTCCACGGCTAACTTGCTCACTAACCGGGAGTAAGCCTCTGTTCTCCATTCATATCTCAGGTGAAAAAGGTCAGCTACACCCATTCCAGCAAAAGATGACCAATTTAGATGCACTACGGGTCTTTTACTTTAAGTTTTGTTAGGTTCACAATAATCAACAGTGTACTTGTGAGAAAGCTACAAAAGTAAAACTTACCATTGTGAAACGTCCTGCTCAAGCCGTACTTGCAAAGGCAGTTCGGGTCGATCAGCTTGTTCTTCCAAACTTTCATTATCAGACTCAAACTGGTACAGCAAAAACCGACACCATTGTTACCATAGTTACAATAGTGTTTACAGCTGCTCAGGAAACCTGAAACTTGGTTATGGTATGGGGCGTTACATTTCCGACACACGCTCTACGCGGTTGACCAATCACAACAGACTAGGCCAGCTGACCAGTCAGAGCATACTGGGCTTTTCAGAAAGGGGGGCTTTAAAGAGACAGGACCTAAATCAGAGCATTTGAGCCAGAGGATGAAAATAGGTTTAGCAGAAATGTACAGTATGAGAAAAAATAATGTGTTTTTTGAACATCAAAGCATGTAAACCTATTCTAGTAGACCCCCAATATAAAATCATGAACCTGTAAATTAGCATAATATGGGCTCTTTAATTAATTACAAATCACATGTATATTTGTTCTCTGGGAGCCGGGCTAAATGAGCAAGCACTGTTACTGCATTTCTGACATGGGTCACACCCTTCAGTCACCCCTCAGAGGTCAAATACACAAATGGCCTGCAACATTAATATGATAATCAAACGATTACCTTTTGACTAAACCAATTTCTAGTAAATGTATCCAACTCATCAATAGGCCAAAAGACAGGGCTAAACCAGCCCCTTCAGATGCTGTACAGTGATTAAACATAAAACATTAAACAAAGAAACATACAGTATAACAAATATACATTGCAAAACAATGAACAATGGCAAACAAAAATTTGAGCAGGCAAGACACAGTTGAGCAGGACGGGAGCAAGAACTCCCAGAGAGGCCGATAGAGAACATACAACACATATAGTACATCATGGTCTGGAGCAGTGCAGGCAAAAGTCAGAGAGCATGGGATGCTTTGCATACAGCCCATTTCCAATATCAGTTCTTATGAATAGGTTATCTTCATTTATATCTTCGTTGATTGACAGCAAATGGAATATATAATAGGCAGATTGTACAATAGCCTAAGAAGACCTCAGAATTAAATTGCACTTGACACAGCCCATAAGTGCTTTGTGCATGAGATTCCAACAACCCACTTGCACCTAGACTTCATGAAAATATCAAAACTTAATGGCCATGCCAACTGTCTTTGCATGTATGACATATTGCATAGTACTGCAATTAAGGCATAGCCTCTTAAAATAAGGCCCATAGAATGAGATTTCTAGACTGACCTTGACACTGCGGTTAGCAGCTTCCTGCCCCTATCTCTGAATCTTCTGTAAAGCGTGGCAAATACGAACAGCAGGCTATGTTTTTGATCATCACGTCCACCGTGCTTTCAGTCAACTTCCCCTGCCCTCAGCCAATGGCATGACTGTGTCTCTCTGTCTTGTCCTATCAATCAAGAGGCAGAGAGACACAGTCATGCCATTGGTTTGCAGTCAACTTCCCCTGCCCTCAGCCAATGGCATTACTGTGTCTCTCTGTCTTGTCCTATCAATCAAGAGGCAGAGGCAGATGGTCAGGCCTGCAGATGAGGGGGAAACCAGTGTTCTGTGAGCAGCCCCACAGCTATACAGACCCTCACACTAGACATACTAACTCATGGACAGCAAAGGAGGAAGGAGATATACAATACTGATGATGCCATGATCTCAACTGTCTGCATACGTTCCCACAGCGGACAGGCCCTGAATGCAGCCTGAAGCCTTTCATTGGCACTGTGGTGTACTAGAGCCATGCCATGCCAGTATGCAGGGCTTCCAGAAAGGTTGATGGGAACTATGGTACTCTAGACAACGTAATTTGTGCATTTGGTTAACTCACTGCTTTTCAGCCTTGAGAATCTTTCTGAGAAAGTTTATTAAGGTTCTACAATGTAATAATTTTGTAAAATATTCCATTACCAGTAGTTATTTTTTCATCTAAGTTACACATTTAATTTATGCGCATAATCGGAATATAATTTTTTTTTTTTTAAATAATAATAAAATAAAATACGAATAAAGCAACATTTCCATCCCATGTGTTTAACAGAACAAAATTATGATATTAATGATTTTCTCAGAGCGATTCATTATGTATTCACGTGGCTTGTTGAGGCAAGTCTTTTTTATGCATTTTTACTGTATATTAGTTTGTAAATTCTATAGAAATATATTGGGTAAATGTGTTTTCATTGTAGTTTATGTGCATATCTTCTTCCTGAAAAAAAATAATAAAAAAATATTCACCTCAAGCTAGCTTTAATGCTTTTTTTTCTTTTTTCACATTTTGCATAAATGTGCATAAAATGTGTGGATGGAAACCCAGGTACTGACTTGAGTCCGTGCTTTACAGTAGTTAAAATGCATAAACAAATACCTAAATGACATTCACAAGTCACACCACACCCTTATCTCATTACAAACCCATATTGGCCTACTGGGAAACAAAAGGAGAATTTTTGAAGAATCTTCTAGCTCCTGCTTTCCTTACAATGACTGTTCATAGTGGTGACAGCTGTGATGCTCCAAAAAAGGACCAAACAAACCAAAAAGTAAAGTGTTTGATGTCTTCTGAAGCAACACAATAGCTTTGAGTGAGGAACAGACCAAAATTTAAGTCGTACATGAAAATTCTTCAAAAATTCTCCTTTTGCCTTCCACAGAACAAAACAACAGCGTACATGCTTGGAGTGACATTAAAAAATGAGTAAATGAGAATAGAATTTTGGGGTTAACTATTAATATTATGTAATATTGTAGATATAAACATTGCCCCTGCCGATTATTTTAAACATAGACATCCCTGAAAAATAGGTATGCACTAATTTTCTAATTAGTCTCTGAATTATTGTGTGCTGTTTGAGGTCACTTGTAACTTGTGGAGTTGATCAAAAGAAAGAGGACATTAATGTCTTCAAAAAGTGCATTGTTGAGAAGGGACATTTTTTTTTTTAATAATTCTTTATCATTTAATGAAGTTGGATTACATTAATTCTGACAGGTGGAGTGGCAGCTACTCTCAGTGGAGCCTCAGCTTAAAAGTAAAAACTTCTACGCTGCACTGAGGTTGGGAAAAAGACAAACTTCAGAATGTGTCCAGAATTGCATTTAGCATACATTTTTGGATGTGTTTGCACCATTATCTTTTTTTTTTTTTTTTAAATCCTTTTAGTGCATTGTGCGCTGCAACGATGCAGACAGCATGTGCAAATAAATGATGCTATCAGCGACGCGTTCTAGCGAATTGCCCCATTAATGTGATCATGAAAGTGTCAACAAATATAATAGAAAGTTAAAGCATTAAGGAGACTAAACTGCAAGTTTATGATTTTGTGCTTTCATGGGTATTCTAAATGAGAGTTAATGCAGCATTTGGAACATTCTGTCAAGCTGAGGAGGATGAAAGATGAACACAGAGGATGTAGGTGAAACCAAATGCAGTACTTTATTGCTGAAGATAAAGCAATAATAAACTTAGAGACTCCAATGATAAATAAACAAAAGAAAAGAAGTCAGAATAACAATATTAGAGATAATACACAGCTTGGGAAAAGAAAGTGGTGAGGTGAGTACTGCAATTGATGTGACCAGACCATGACTGCAGGTAAGGGGTGAGTATAAATATAGTCCTTGATTAGTGTGGTTGGTGACAGGTGATGCCAATGATGGGATTAGAGTGTTGGTGAATGAGAGTGGGTTATAGTGGAGGACTGGGAGACCGATGGGTATCCCCCCCTCCACAGGAGGTGAGGGATGGAGGCTCAGGAAGCGGAGCCGCAGGAGATGAAGGACAGAGCCGCAGGAGGCGGAGACTCCGAGGGCAGGTTTTTCCAGGGATGGAGGCTCAGGAGGCGGAGCCGCAGGAGGAGAAGGCTCAGGGGACAGAGCCGCAGGAGATGAAGGCTCATGGGGCGGAGCCACTGGAGGTAGAGACTCCGAGGGTGGAGCCACTGGAGGTAGAGACTCTGAGGGTGGAGCTGCTGGAGGTAGAGACTCTGAGGGCGAAGCCACTGAAGGTAAAGACTCCAAGGGTGGAGCTGCCAGGGATGGAGGCTCAGGAGACGGAGATGCAGGAGGCAAGGTCTCAGGGGTTGGAGCCTCTGGAGGTAGAGACTCCGAGGGTGGAGCTGCAGGAAATGGAGTCTCAAGAGTCTGAGCCACAGAAGTCTCAGGAGGTGAAGGGACAGAGCCACAGAATTGTCAGGAGGCAGAATGGGTGGAGCCACAGTAGGAGTCTCAGGGAGCAGAGCGGGTGGAGCCTCAATAGGAGCAGATGGAGCCGCAGGAGTCTCAGGATGCAGAGCAGCAGTAGGAGGAGTGGGCGGAGCCACATAAGTCTCAGGAGGTGGAGTCAAGTGCAATGCTATGTCAATTGCAATGCTGCAAATGACGTGAATAGATCATGACAGGAGTGAAGTGGTGAGTATAAATAGAGTCCTTGATTAGTGTGATTGGTGACAGGTGATTCCAAAAATGGGATTAGAATGTGAATGAGAGTGGTAGTGATAGTGGAGGACTGGGAGACCAATGGGGGCATGACACATTTCTAATAATCTAATTAAATCAATTAAATTAAGGGAGGTTTACATACAGAGCATTGTGGTTTTCTTTTCACATCCTTCACTTCTATATATGCCCAGAATTAATCTATTATTCATTATAGTTTAGAAGAGCTTTCTCCTCCCCTTGAACTCAATAAAGTAACTGTATCTACATTTAAATAATTTACTGAGGAACTTTTGTAGACTTCTCAGAATGTACATTGCATTTGCATGTCAGTGCAATTAATGGCATTGAGATGTTCCTCCAGAACAGCTGAGCATTTCTATTCCTCTTAATAATCTCTGAAGATCCTGTAGATTTCCATTCTTTAGATCAGAGGTGAACAAACTTTTTCCTATGAAGGGCCAAATATCAAACTTGATTTGAATGCCATGGGCTGAATGTAAACATTGCATTATATCAAACTGTTTCCCTCTTTTATGATTTTATAATATAAAAAAACTTTACTCAGCAATCTGCTCAACTAATGCAATGAAGAGCTGCATCAATGGCATATTTTTTTCCCCTCTTGTCATATGTGGCAAGGCGGGCCAAATCAAAGGTCATCACGGACCAACTTTGGCCCACGGGCCCTAGTTTGGGCATCTCTACTTTAGATCAGTAATTATCTCAGAACTGCAAAATTTGAGAATACCTTGTGCCCACAAACAGAATTAATTATTCAAAATGTACATTATCAGTACTAGATATCTCCACAGTATATGTGCTCTGATTCGTAATGAAGACACTGCTAAATCGGGAGGGGAACTCCATGGAAAATGTTTAAAGAACAGCTCACTGATCAGCAGTTCCCAATATTATGTCCGAAAGAGGTGATTCTCAGTTCAGTGTACTGGTAATTTCAATCGATAAAGTTGTGAAAACAGGGCAATACTGCCCATGTAGATGTTGCAATGTTCAATAGACAGAGTTGTGCACTGCACTGCACTGCACTGACATTGATATTGCAATATACAACTGTCTCTTAATGAGCTAGGATGAGAATTCGGGTCTCTAAGGCTGCTGACGCAGTCGCACCAAAGGAAAATTTAAACACAACGATTCCGCTAGCCAGTAAATCGGCAGCATGAGGTCAATGTCAGGGTACTGGAACATTCGGTGGCAACATGTTGACTTTCTGGTGATCCTGTTGTTCAGAAAGCATACATCAGTTTTGGCAGACAAAACAATTGACCTCTTTTCGCAGATTTTTTTGTGAAATCAGTCTGGTTACTACTAATGTCAAATGGACTTCAAACAGAAGTCATTTTACTACATTGGATAACAGTTTCTGAAAAGTGTAAGTCTAATCGGTGATCTAATAAAGGGTTTATGCCACAATAATACCTGTCAAATGGGTTGGATTATCTTAAAGGAACATCAAAAGAAAGGAAGAAAATGGCAGATAAATGAGCTTATAGTCATGTTGGGGTAACCAAAGCCGGGTCATGGTTAGCAGTGCATGATTAGGCACACCTTCAGTCTACTACACCGTATATTGCCTTCTATATAACGGTCACTAAAAATAACCCTGATTATACTAATCTTGTGTGAACTGACATCCTTGTAAAAAGCCAGTGAATCTGCACTGTCCAGCTTGTGAACCCTTTAACTATACCTGTTTCACCATACTTCAAGTGTCTGAAATGGATTTTGGTCAATGAAAGACTCCAGAAAATGAGAAGATGCACTTCACAACTTCAGATACTGTTGTGTATGTGTGGTGAGTGGGGACTAGAGGGCTGCGGTAGTTAAGTTCAATGAAAAGATTTAAAAATGTAGCCAGCTACACCAACTTGGGATTCACCCATGGAGTTAAAGCTTACTTGAAACAAGAAAACAACCTTGATCGAGGACACAGGTTCGTTGTACCCAGTGAAGGATGAGACCATGCATGGTTGTGACACGGCATGTAGCAGGCCAAGGCATGGCTGTGACATGGCATGGAGCAGGCTGAGGCATGGCTGTGACATGGTATGGACCAGACTGAGGTGTGGCTGTGACATAGCATGGAGTAGACTCAGGATCCTGGGCAGAAGGTAGCGCAAGCTCTGTGACCATGACGTGGCACTCTGGCTCGGCGATCATGACGTGGGACCCTGGCTTGGTGACCATGACGTGGGACCCTGGCTTAGCGACCATGACGTGGGACCCTGGCTCGGCAACCATGACGGGGGACCCTGGCTTGGCAACCAGGACGTGGTATCCTGGCTTGGCAACCAGGACGTGGTATCCTGGCTCGGTGACCAGAATGTGGGACCCTGGCTCGGTGACCAGGATGTGGGACCCTGGCTCGGCGACCAGGATGTGGGACCCTGGCTCGGCGACCATGACGTGGGACCCTTGCTCGGCGACCATAACGTGGCACTCTGGCTCGGCGGCCATGACGGGGAACTCTGGCTCGGCGGCCATGACGGGGAACTCTGGCTCGGCGGCCATGACGGGGAACTCTGGCTTGACAGCCATGATGGTGGATGGCTCTGACATGGCAGTCACTGTAGGAGTGCATAGTTCCTCCTCAGCCACTCCTACAGTGAAAGATGAACTGCTCAATTGTAGGGCTAAATCAATGAACTGAGCCAGATTGAGGGTAATTTGACCATCAGGCATCAGGGAGGAGACCGGCTCATTCAGCCCAAAATGGAAAAATTCCTTGAGGGCAATAACATTAAAGTCCACCTGGAAGATGGACTGTTTTTTTTTATTATTTTCATGTTATAATCCAGTGAGATTCAATACACCCTGTACATATTTGTTCTTTGAGGTAAACATGGCAAAGAAGTCAAAATCCTCAGGCTCTGGAGACATTAAAAGACACTTATGTGCTCAAGATGAAACCTCTGGGCCTGCAGACCAGGGACTCAATTTGGAAGGCTCGTTGGGAGATGAAATCCAGCATCAACTGTCCAACATATCGGTGATGCTGACGAAGGTTGTTGCTGACTTGGAGGATCTTGCTGTAATACGTCGATCTATAACGGCGATAGAAGCAAAGTTCTCTGAGTTTGTCACAAGATAATAATAATATAATTATAATTAATAATTTTTAGAGTGACAGAAGTTGAAAAAAATAATTGATTATTTGGAGTCGTCGGAAAGGGAATTATCCACTAATCTGCTCGCATCCAAAACAGACTTGGAATATGTTTTGGAAAAACTGGAAGATCTCGAAAATAGAAATCGAAGGAACAATATCCAAATTGTTGGAATTCATGAGCATGAAGAGTGCAGAGATATGGTGAAATTCCTGGATGAGCTCTTCCCAAGTCTGCTCGAAATAACAGGCCATAAACTGGAAATCGAGTGAGCTCACAGAGACCCGGCTCACAGATCTGCTGAGGGAGACAGGTCCCGATCAATTCTGGCCAAATTTCTGAGATCATCCGATAAAGATCTCGTGCTATGCGAGGTGAGGAGCAAAGGGAAGCTTTCTTGGAAGAACCACAATATTTTCTTGTTCCCGGACTTTGCGAATGCGACAAGAGAGAAACGCGATCGATTCAAGGAATGTAAGAAACTCTTACATCAATGGAAGATCGCTTTTGAAGATCGCTTTTGCACCGATGTTTCCGGCCAAACTGAGAATAGAAACGAAGGATGGTCGCAGGGTTTTTACGTGTCCAAAGCAAGCACTGTCTTTTATAAAAACAATGGGTGGTAGGCCATTTTGGGGTTTTTCATGTAGCTCCAGAGTGGATTAACTCGCTGTGTTTACTCTGGCTGTCTGAGGAAGCGGGGCACCATTTTTGTTTCTTTTTGCGTTGGCTCCGCCTAGCGGCTGGAGTTTATTTATGGCATATTTTTTTTTATTTTATTTTTTTTATGCCGCCTCCGAGTGAATTTGACTCAACTGTTTTTTGTGTTTTTTGTGTTTTTTTTTTTTTTTTTTTGGTTCTGCCTGGCGGCTGGAGCTTGTTTTGTGGAATAACATTCCTTCGGATCAGCTGTGGATGAATCCGATCATTCTTTGTGCTTTGCCTCCTGTTGGCTGGAGTTTGTTTTGTGGAATATTTTTAAGGGACATTAGAATGATTACGTCATCTGCTGCACTCATAACAGCTGGCTCACTGAACAATTGTTTATCTGTCCGAGGAAACTGAACAGCTTTATATCAGCTGGAGTTTGTTTTGTGGAGGAACACACCTTCAAGACAGTTCTGTGAATGAATCCACATGTTCTTTGTGTTTATTCTGCCTATTGGCTAGGGTCTGTTTTACAAAGTATTTTCTGTTATGTGGTGTTGCCTTACAAAATTTGTGCAGAAGCACCGGACTTGAATAATCTGATAAAGTTGTCATGGGGGTTCTCGTATGCATACGTGGACCTTTTGAGTTTAGAGGGATTGATGCCAGTTGGTGCTGTCGTGCGCGGGCTTAATGCGCACGTTTTTATTTTTTCTGTTTGTTTTGTTCGGGGGGAAGTTCGGGGTTTGATTGTTGCTCTAATGTTGGAATGTGGTCTATATAATCTTGTTTTTGACACATGATTTATTTTTTCTAATGTCAATTGTTAATATGAGTGGACTGTCTCTGTCCACATGGAATGTGAATGGGTTGGGGCACCCCATAAAAAGAAGGAAAGTTATTTATTTTCTTAAACGTAAGAAATATGATATAATGTTTCTTCAAGAAACATATCTTTTCCTACAGGAATCTGAAAAATTTGGGAAGATATGGGGTGTAAATCTTTTCTTTAGCACTGGCACAAGTAAGAGCAGGGGGGTCATTATATTGATAAATAAACATCTACAATTCAAATTTCTCAAACAGATTAAAGATAAATCAGGAAGAGTCATTATTGTTTTAGCAGAAATTCAGGGGCAAAGGTTGATTTTGGATAATATATACACACCTAATGTTGATGATCAGGGCTTTTTTATAGATCTTGAAGGGATGTTGCAAGCTGCTGGCACCCCTCATGATATAATATTGGGAGGAGATTTTAATCTTTTGATGGACTCAGTTGTTGATTATAGTGAAGCAAAAGTGTGTAAGCCCCCTAGAGCAACACTGATGCTTCACAGAATGTGTAAAAATCTTGGTCTTACAGATATTTGGAGACTTTTGAACCCATCTGGGAGGGACTATAAATTTTTTTCATCAGTCCATAAGATTTATTCTAGAATAGATTTTTTTTAGATATATATCTAAATCCCTCATTTCATCTGTTGTTGATTGCTCAATTGGAAATATCTTAGTCTCAGATCACACCCTGGTGAGTTTAGAGGTGTTCGGAGAAAAATAAATCATATAGTTGGCGCTTTAATGTATCCCTTTTGCAAAATTCTGATTTTCAACAAATGTTAAAGGCTGAAATCACTGTTTATATGGAGACCAACTGGTCCTCAGTATCCTCTGTAGACGTGGCTCTTAGGGGTCGGATCATACAGTATGCCTCATTCACCAAAAAATCCAAAGCACATGAACTCGTGGAGTTGGAAGAGAATATTAAAAGTGCCAAGGCAGAGCTGAAGCACCGAATGTCATCTAATGGCCTCAGAGAACTGACCCATTTGAAATACAGATATAATACTATTTTGTCATGGAAAGTGGAGTTTTGGTTATTCAGAGCAAGACTATTTTGCTATAAGAATATAATAGACTATAAGAATATTTTGAGTCGGGAGACAAAGCAGGAAAACATTTGGCTAGATATATAAATCAGAGAGAGTCTTTTTCTACCATTCCCTCAGTGAAATCGGCTGGTGGTGAAATTTTTACCTCGGCTACAGATATTAATAATGCTTTTAAAGAATTCTATATTGATCTCTATAGTTCCACATCTTGGTCCACTGATGAAGATATTAGGAACTTTGTGGAACCGTTCGAACTCCCTAAACTGACGACTGAGCAAATAATTCTCTTGATTCTAAAATAACCTTGGAGGAGATTGACAAGTTAATTAAGGCCTTACGCTACAGGCAAGGCTCCGGGGCCAGATGGCTTTGCCGCTGAATTTTTTAGATCTTATGCTACAGAACTGGCTCCACTTATGCTAGAAGTTTATACAGAATCATTAAAGAATGGAAAGCTTCCCCCATCCATGACACAAGCCCGGATCAGTCTGATTCTTAAAAAGGACAAAGATCCAAGCGAGTGTAAGAGTTACCGTCCAATTTCCCTGATTTCAGCCTGTTCATATCACAAATGCCCATGCAAGCACGTATCCTGACATTGCCTCGCATAGGTTCCAGATGCCTTAGTTTTTCCATGCAACCTATTCTCTCTGCCAACATCCATCCCTCTACCCCTTCCTATCCATGGGCCACTAGAGCAGATTCCCATGTGAGGCTGGAGGCTGCCCCTCTCCAGACCCATCCTCCTCTTCACTTTATATCTCTCCTACTCCAGAACTCTTTTAGGGAAGTGGGTAAGACCTGAACATACCGGGCAATCTACTTTATAGCTCCATGGTACCGGGTTCGTGGACACTGCACGGCGCCCCCTAGGCAATTTTTGCCGACGCCTTCCACATTTCCGTGCCAGCCTGGGGTCCACCAGAGGCGATTGGAGGCGTCTCCGAGCGGCTGCGCCCCACGGTGGCTGCGCTCGGAGCCGTCGAAAACGGCTTTCCAAAAAAAGAGTTCAGCCATCACCCACAGGGTGGTGACACCATGTCCCACGGCAAGTGTATAGCAATGGGTGCTTTCTCCATTCATATACATTGCAGGTGGACACCCGGGTGGGTTAGGGAACACCATGTCCCCTTACCTGCTATTTCAGGGAAGAGCCCCCAGTATCAGACTTCGATTGGCTGATGCCGGGGGTGTGTCTGGGAGGGGGCGGGGCTGTCCATAAATTTGTTCACGTACCAAGTATATTATGCCACTTCATCCCAAAACACAGGAAGATCCCATGTGCAATGTATTTAATGGCTGCCAAAAACTAGGTTTATGGACATTTAATTTAAATGTATGAATGTAATTATTATTTACAATAAATATTATTTATTGAAACACCTGTTTTACACTCAGGGCATACAAATGAAAGATATACATAACTTTTAATTCAAAATTATGTATAACATACATAAAACAGGACAGTCCACAAAGAATGTATTTGGAAGCAATTGAATACATTGCAGCTGGGACCTTCCTGTATGACTTGATGTCCTGAGGACTTGATGTCCACCAACCATGTCTTTAACACCAATTAAGTACATTGTGAGATGGTCCCTTGTGCAACGTATATAATGGGTTCTGAATACCTGGTTCATGGACATACATTTTTATAAGGTCGATGATCAAAATATTGATTACAAAACATGTTTAGGTGACTATATGACTCCCACTGAAGAGTATGTACCCTTCAAAACCTCAAAAACAACGTATATTTTTGTATTGTATACATTGCAGGTGGGATTTCCATATCTCAGAGTTGGGACCACTTAGAAACTTGAAACCTGCACTCCTGTGCTTTCCCTAGCCTCCTCTTTCAATGATGTGAAAATGAAGTAGTTCAGAGAAAGTCAAACATTTCACCCAAAAACTCCAATCTTCTTGATATTTAAACCATGAACATGGGAGGTCAAGACAAACACAGGAGTGCAGGTTTCAGCCCTCTAAGTGGTCCCAGTGTCGAGATATGGAGATCCCACCTACAAAAATATACATGGTTCGTGTATAGTTGACTTTTGAGGATTTGAAGGGTGCATGTTGTTCAGAGGGAGTCACATAGTCACCTAAATATGTTTTTAGTCAATAATTTGATGTTGTACCTTATAAAAAGTATGTCCACAAAGCAAGTATCCAGAAAACATTGTATACATTGCAGCTGGGATCTTCCTGAATGACTCTCTTTTCTTATATGAGGTTTAATATTACATATATACTGATATGTTTGAATGCAACCACTTTAAGGGTACTTATACATCTCAGTAGAACCCATTTATGTAACTTACAACTCATTAATAGAATGTATAATTAAATAAAACATTTGTGTCCACAGACCATGTATTTGGAGGCCATTACATACATTGCAGCTGGGATTTCCTGTGTTTTTGCTAAGTCATACAGGTGTTGGGCCTCATGTATTCAGATAGAAGACAAAGGCAGGCCTAACACAGTCGTAAAAACATAACTCAAGCCCCCACCTTCTAAGTCGTAATTTTACTGATAAAAATTGCGCCAAAATCAAACAAAGGGAGTCCAAAACAGACTACAGATCCATGAAGCCTTGCTCACTAAAGGATCGAGCTCTCAACTCCTATTGGATGAGGCACACAACAGAATGTCCCTCAAACATGACATCATCAGGAGTTGAAATAATTCTGAAATGCGTCCAGAATTGGCTTCCAGCGACTTTGTTCACCAAATATAGACGTAGCTTTTTTTTTGCTGCTCTCCGGTGCAACCTCGTGGCACAAGGAAGTAATGTCCGACTTGAAACTGTAGCCATACAATCTCCATCTCGCTGGACGAGTTGAGATTACTCTGTGTTCAACCAAACACTAACGGATCCGAAGGAGACCGCTGAGCAATTCGCATCTTCATCCTTTTGCCTACAGAAGTGAAGAGATTAAAGATTTCTCTTCCATCTTCAATCAAGTCGACATTTCTGAGTTCTCCGCCAGCCCGCAGAGAATCAACAGCCGTACCGCCCACCGACAGAGCGAGGAAACGGCCTCCCGTCATCACCCGAGCCTCAAGGAACCGGGTCAAAGTTAAAGGACGGAGGAAAACACATTCTACCTGTGTCCTCATGCGATACAAGTAAGAGGTTTACGTCTGGGCAGAGATAGAATATTATAGCATGTTATTCTTGTGTTTCAAGGTTTTTGCTTGTACAGTTTACGGACCGCCATGTCCGCTCATTATTAATACTCAGGGTATTAATTATCACAAATTTTTGCTGTATTGTGGTCCAACCAAACTGGATTGTTGTGCAATTTCACCATCGCGGGTGAGACAGCAACTGAGTTCATCCATTAAAGAGTCAAATAACGCGGGACTGTTTATGAGCTGTCCACCGCGTCTCTGAGTGATGAACTAAACAGCTGCTTTCTCTCCCACGATCGCGGAATCAGCTTTAGGGTTGTCACTTCTCTCTCTCTCTCTCTCGTACTAACCACACACACACACACACACACTGTCACACACACACCTTATGTGTTATAGGATTATTTTTATTTCCATATATAATCATATCACTGTTTAGTTTGTAGTTGTAAGTCGGAAGTTTATTGACTGCATTGTATTAATTATTAATTGATATTACTGCATAAATAAACTTTGTTTATATTACAAAGAGAAGTGTTTTGGTTTGTTTTGCATACGCCTGTGTCATGCTGACAGGATGTCAGTGCTCGGATTCAAACCTTCATTCACTGTTTTTTTTTTTTTTCTTCCCGAAAATCGATATTCTTCAGATGTCGATTTTCCTAAGAAAACAATCTAATATTGAGACTGTTTTACTATTTGGTTATTAGTCCCTAACTCCAGGGTGGTGCCCCTTCAATGTTAATCCTTACTAATATTCTATTGATTTTTGATAATTGATAATTATCTTTGATGATTGAATTTGAATGATCAATAAGCTAGTGTTAATTTTAATTAATGTTTCATCGATGTTAACAATTAATGATTATAATAATTAATTATCTTTGATAATTGTTGATTTAAAGGATTAAAAAAAGCTAATATTGATTCTCATCAATGTTCTATTGATTAAAATAATTAATAATTATCTTTGATAATTATTAATTATTGCTAATAACCAAACTTGCTCCTTAACGTAGCACACTACATTTACTGGAGCCCCATATGAGGTTTTAATGAGTTAGATTCAATTGATTAATTTAAATATTGATTAATAACTACAGAAATAATTATTAATTATTTCTGATAGTAACACTGATCTAAACAACCAGAAAAGCCCTACATAGGAATATCCCAGCTGCAATGTATACAATGGCCACCAAATACTAGGTTTATGGACATTTCATTTAAATGTATTTAATGAATATTTTTAATACATGTTATTGATTGAACCACCTGTTTAGCACTCAGGGCATACAAATAAACATATATACATGACTTTTAAGTCATAATACTGTCTAATTAATGTAATAAATTAGTGTCCATGGACCATGTATTTGGTGGCCAATATATACATTGCAGTTGGGATCTTCCTGCATGACAGAGTGAAAATACCCTTAAATGTAGTGCAAACACCTAGGGACTTTGAATGCTTATTCACCGAGCCCTCATGAACAACATATTGAAATTCTATTTCAGTCGGTGCTGGGCAAGTACTTGAAAAAAAATCAGGAAAAATATTCTAGAAAAATAACTTTCACTTTTCACTCAAAAGTCAGCCAATTTCGCACTTAACCAAATCATTCAGACTTCAAACTTTGCACACTGTCTAGGGGTCCCCTGAGAAGATATAGATTTCACATTGGAGTCATTTGGAGGTTTCGGAGTGGTGTCGATAAACAGTGTATATTAACGAATGGTATACATTGCACGTGGACGTAGGCCTGGCATCGCGTCCATTGGTCCGACAGACCCCAAATTTCTTATGGTGACATGTCGAGTGCCCCTCAACAACATACTAAGGGGACTAAGGCCTGGCATGCATAAAAGTATTTTTCATTATTTTCAATGGATCTCCCTGCCTGCCATAGCAATCAATGACACAGCCTGCCCTGTCAGCCCGTGTGCAGCAGTACATTCATCAGAGGCTTTAACACTTAGCAAGCACCCAGGGCCTCCAAATTCTAGGACGTGGGGGGCTCCTGACGGTCGAGGATCTCACTTTTGACCCTTCCCTAAAGGGTAAAGTTTGTATCAAAAGAGGTCAAAGGTTTGCGGAACTCTTAACACTGTCTGAGGACACGCCATTTGGAGCTTTCTGAGCACTGTCCACCAAACCACTATAAAAATGAATGTTACATTGTACATTGCACATGGGATGTGCCCCCTTATCACACCCAGAGGTCCCAGAGACCCCAAATTTGACAGGGTGGCACCCCGAGGGGCCCTCAATAAGATACTAGGAGGGCAAACGATTCCGGTGACTTTTTGGTCGACGGTAAAAAAGGCATTTAAATGGAACTCAGCAGGCACAGCTGGCACCCACTTTGTGCTCCGAGGCAAAGTCAAGTTAAAAAATCAAAAAAATTCTAAGTGCCACCAAGGTCCATATAAGCACTCAGGATGACCTTGTGGGGTGCCCGGGTGCTGCCCAGTACCAATTGTGGTGATGTATGGCATCAGGGGCACTCTGGGGGCAAAGGCATGTAAAACCACTTTTTACTGGGTAAGGGGGCAAATACTGGGTCTGTGGACAAGAGGAAGACCATCGAGGAAGACTACTAGGTAAGTGGACACAATACTGTGTCTGTGGATATGAGAAAGACTACGGAGGAAGACTACTGGGTAAGTGGACACAATACGGGATTCGTGGACATGAGGAAGCGTTTGGGGAGACTGTAGGGTAAGGGGACAAAATACTAGCCCTGTGTACCCTTAATATGGGAACTATGCCCTCATGGACGATACATGGTAAGTGAGATGGCACCGGAGTGTCCAGGGTAGAGCGTGAAGCCCCCTACAGCTGTCCATACAGAGAGATCAGGCAGCATGGATATGCTTAAAAGATTTCCACCTAAATTACAATCTGCTATTTCTCGATTTCCTCTCCTCTCTGTATCCTCCTTCACCTCAGAACTCAACAAAACCAAAAACCTCCACCCCGGTACTATTAAAGGGTACACTTCAAAAAATCTTGACTCAATAACAGATCTCTTAACAATCCCATCTCTCCACATGCAGCAAGCCCACCATCCATCCTCTGAAATTTCCACCGTTCACACGGGCTGTTTCCCTCGTTCTGTCCATTCAGATAATTTCCATCCCTCTCTCCCCCTCTATCCATGGGCTACGGGAGCAAATTCCCATTTGAGGCTGCCTCCGCTGGAGAGCTCTGCCCCAAACCCATTCCCTCCCCAACTTTACCCCTCTTCCTTCTATCATCCTAATCTCCCCCACTGCTGAGCCATTCCTTGCACAAGGCTGCCTCAGCAAGTGAATCCGGTTCCAAATCCTTTCTCAGCCAGTCCAGACTTTCCGGCTCACCTTCCCAACTTCACTATACAAACAGCTATACCATTCGCCGTTCCCTCAAACGCTGCAGTTTCAGAACTTCCGCCAGTCTCCAACCACCTCCACTCTCAAATCCTTGCAGAGATTCCGAGTTTTAGATACAGAAGCGAACCCAACACCAACCCCAGTCTCTCCCTGTTCAGAACCAAAATTTCTATTAACCACCCTCTCAGACTCCACCATCAAGCTTCCTTAGACTCCATCCTTCATGCCGTTTCCCCTCGAACTCTTCAAACCCACTGGATGGCGTAGAAATGCTCTGCCATATCTACAATCTACCATTCCCAGATTTTTCCCTTCTCTCCACATTCTCCTTCGCCTAACACCTCACATCAATCAAAAAATCTAAATTTTTTGGCCAAAACTCCTCCACAATAAACCATCCCCAGATCTCACTTTTTCTTAAAGGTATCCACAAATCCCAACCCACCAGAACCGACATCAGGCTCCCCCTCACCAATGACCTGCTAATCAGATGCTTAAATACTCTCTGACAGGGCTTCATTTCCCCAAACACCACAAAAATACTAGACGCCATGTTCATCCTTGCCTTCTTTAGCTTTCTTCACTGTTCAGAATTCACTACCACAACTAAATTCGACCCAAGAATCCACCCCACCATTTTGGACCTTCATATCATAGACCACGAGACAATCAGATACCTTATCAAACAGAGCAAAACAGATCAGACCAAAAGAGGGCATCCAATTTTCATTTTCAACCTGCCCACCCCCATCTAGCCCTTTTCAATCACTTGCACTTTACCTCCACTACAGAGGTGCAGTCCAAAAACTCTCTTGACTCACTCTTTGTAGACGACAATAACCAAGCAGTTTCCTGATTGTGGTTCCAAAAACATCTCAAATCCATTCTGATTAAATGCAGCTTCTCAGAAAAACTATATTCAAGCCATTCCTTCAACATCGACGGTGCAACCACCACAGCCCAAAAAGGCCTGCCCGTGCATCAGATTCATTTACTAGGCCATTGGTCATCCAACGCTTACCTTAGCTACATTCGTGCTAACTGTCTTTACATAAAAAATGCTCAACAAACCCTCATTAGCTAACCACAATTAATTTACGATCAGGGTCAGGGGGACGCATGCTTATCCTTGACAGATGCTCCCCATCTCATATTGTTGGACGGGCCTGCCTAGAAACTCAAGGGCTCTCCCTTCCGAAGTGCAGCAGGGGATTCTCCCATTCTGAATGCATGCGAGCTAACTCATGTTTATTTGTATCATGGGCTGCCCCTTCCAAGCGCAGAGAGGACTCCCCGGTTTCGGATGCAGTGCATCCCCACATTGCATCTGGAGGGGGAGCCAGGTCGCCTTCGTTTGGAGCGATCCTGCCAGAGCGACCCCTCCTACACAATCATGCCAAAGGCTCTCCCCGTTCGATCTGCAGTGATTCCCTGTCCGAACGCAGTGTGAGCCTTTCACGTTCATTTGTATTGTGGGCTCTCTCGTTCATGGCTCGGGATGACCCACCCCCCGCCCCATCGAACGCAGTGAGGGCCCTTCCCATTTGGCCGCAAAATACTGAAATGGAGTTTTATAAACTAGGTTCAGGAGAAGCAAGGTCATTTAATCCATCCAATCACATCACCAGAGTAAGCATATATAAACCGCCGCTTACCTCTACATGGCGTTGAGTCTTCTGGCATCCCTCCACCTCCCCTTTCTCCTCCTATCTATTTATTAATAACTTATCTAAGTCCGGGGGTGTATTCGAGCTCAGGTCAAACATCGAGCCTCGAGCTCTTCACCTAGGACAGCAAGCCACACTCGTTTACACTATACTCTAAGCAGGATAACATTAATTTGCGAACTACTGAATTACTAGTGGGCCAGGTGGCAGCAATATGCAGGCAAACGCCAGGTAAGGGACAAACCATTGAAGCTGTCTGCAAGGGGGGTGACTGCCTATCCTACTACATCTGGAATAATGCAGGTTTTCCTCAAGTATTTTGAGGTGTCATCTGGTTATTTACCCATGTAAAAGAGAAAGAAGCAAGTGTGTTTCTTTTGGTTAGGAAAATAAGAAAGCTACAGTACACAAGCATGTAATTTCTGAACTGAGCAGAGTGAATGGGGAAAATGGTGTTGAGGTTTGTGCGTTCTTCAGACACTGCAGCTGTAACATTGAGCAGCTGACGATAAAGATGAGATGATTTGTGAACCCAAGTGCAGTTTTATTTTCAACAATAACAAAACAAAAGCAAGAACTAAACAAAGAATAGACTGGACTGGACTAGAAAATACCAAAGACTAGATTAGAAGTGACTACACTTAAACATTACAATAACAAAACTCAACAAGAGAAAATGAGGGCTATAAATGCAGAGACTAGGGTTAACAACATAACAAGACAAACAATGACAAAATTGAACAGATAACAAGACAATGACACATGAACAAATTGGTGTGTTCGACTTAAACTGTGTCTGCTTTATCAACCAGCGAGATTTGCCACAGACAACCTACACCAACCCCTAAACCTAACAGCCGTTTCACACATGATGCGTATGCAGTATGTATTTTTTTCAGTGCCCATGTTAACAGGTTAGAACATTCAGACCACATGCAGGTACAGCACGGTAATGCATTGCAGGAGCGGTGCAGAAGCAGCAGTGCAGTGATCGTTTCCGCACCAAGTCTATTTTTGCTGTGCTGCACATGCTGAATTAAAGTGATAGCGCATTGTTCGTGGTCAAAATGAACAATTTCCCCATAAATGTATATAATTAAAGTCAACTGTGTTTCAGTCACCATTTGACTTTCAGCACTGGGTAAAGCAAAGGAAACCAAAACACACTATTACCAGGAGTTGCAAAAATAACAAATGCGATCAGAAGTGTATCTAAATTTTTTTTTTTTTTCATGTGAAATACACTACACAGCATGTTACATGGTGTGTGGGGGAGGGGGACACTCACATCTCAGCAGAGAGCAGCAATCACGTGATAGGCTGGTGGTCAGAGAACTACACCTTACCTCACATTTAGAAAAACAAGGTGACATAATGGATGACACTCGTCTCATCGTGGAGGTGGAAAAACACAAAGTTCTTTATGACCTGCAGGATTTCTTGTACTAAGATTTGAGTGTAAAAGAAATGGCATGGGAGGCAGTTTCCTCAGTTGTTGTTGTGGATGGTAAATTTTAATTTAAAATGTTTGTGATACTACCTTTTCACATAAGAAAAGTACCATGTTTAAATGTATTGCCACTTGCTTGAGCAAGTTTATATATAAATCTACATAGAAGTAATTCATGGAATATTACGTTGTTTATATTTATTTTTGTTTAAACATGACTACGTCTATCAAAGGTTTTATTACTGTACTGAGTTGCTCTAAACTTAATTCAAAGTCCTGTCACCCTCCACCTTCATCTAATTTTCTATAAAGCTAAATTAATAATTCTTGTTCAAAATAATGGCCAGCATCATCCAATCACTGCCAACCATGTTAAAATAAAATTTTGCATTACAAAATTTTGAATCTATGTACTGATTATTATTGTCCCATGTCTGCCAAACATGTTGAGTGGTCCAAACATCATCAGCATCCTGAAACTGAACTTTTGGTCAGATTTTAGGAGTCAATGAACTTAGCTGCATAGAAAGTTATAGGATGCACCCTTGCTCCCCATTTAGTGAATGACATAAACTCCAGTGTGCTGTCTGTCTGCACTGGTCTCAGACAGTTATAAATGCAAATAATTTTTTCATCCTAACTCCATATAAAGCCTCTAAAAGCAACATTTTTCTGCTTTTGCATGAATATATTTATTCTCAATGTGAAAATGCTAAGTAAATATATAGGAATGTATTTACTAATGTTAATGAATATAACCATATTGTACAGTAACAAAATAAAACAACACAATTTATATTAAAATGAAGCGAATTGACCCACAGATGTGTTAATGTTGAAAAATATTCAAAAAAAATTTTTACTTTTGAGGGAACCCGGTCCTAATTTCAACATATGTGGACATCATGTTTATCAGTATGCTGACGTGCAAAAAATTAAAAAAATTTTAAAGCCACATTTTAAATGAAACCAGAGACACAACTCTTTACAACCAAATAGGTTTCAATCAAAAACTTTTGTTGGTGCTGTGCCAGTAGCAGCGCTTCCTGTGAATCAATGTCATGCTTTTGTGTCACGTGATGTGGTGCACCAGAAGTTTAATGCTTAAATGACAGTGTAGAGCCTTGCGAACAGTATTCAGCTGGTTTTAATTCATTTAAATTATGCATTGTATATAGAGAAGCCAAAATACAATGTCCACACATGTGGATGCGGGGTCGCACGAGGTAATAGTAAAATTGCAGTAACCACAAAATTAACCATGGATACTATATTACCACCACACTACTGTGGTAACACCACTGTGTGATCTGCCGTGACTGGTGTAGGTTCCGCATGCAATAGGAAGCGCAAAGTGTCTGGTTTGAATGCTCTCTTTTCAACTCAAACTCAGTGCAAATCGAACACACCTAAAATTTCCAACCAACATGCACTGCTTCAAGTCCGGCACCGATCAGTCCACACAGTGCTACATGAAGTTGAACATACCAAATGACAAGACTAACCTAATGAAACACCTGTTGCAAGAAGGTCACATGACAAAACAGGGGAATCACATGACATGACAAGAAACAGTGAAAATGGAAACTAAACTTCAAATAAAGGTCCAAAGTCACAAATACTTTGTTACAGCAGCCCTGCGTTTTGGAACATATTCTCTGGAGGGACAGATAATATTACATAATGTGAACGGATTATTAATATTTTAAATTCAAGAGGGAAAAATAGGATTACTGGCTCACAAATGCCACCAGCTCTATTGCATTTTGTCAGATATTTCCATTTAATCTAATAATCCCAGATACAGTATATAATCATGATGAATATTTCCTGCATAATAAATCAGCACAGCTATACATTTTCTTATATGTCAGTTATGTATCATGGCAGTGTGTAAATGCAGTACACACACTCATCACTGCAATTTCTTCAAAAATTCAATTGTAAACATTACAGACATTTGCAGTAATAATTACTTTACAGACACACTGTACCTGTATGTCCAGAAAAATAATCCTGTTCAAATATGGCTAAAGAAGATAAAAGGCACTGTAATTTTCACTGGTACATGAACATGCAATCCCATCAGAAATGCTTTAGATGCTTCACTATGTTTTACCTCATTCGCTTCCACAGTGTGATTTATTTTAAAGCAGTGGTAAGTAAGTTAGGTTTGTGGTTCTGGCTGGCTATACTGCCCAGTGTCTGAAAGTAGCAACTGTATGAATTTGAATATGAATTTTATAGTCCCAGCCACAAACAGAATCCTCACTGACCACCCACAGTCTGCAGCTATTATGTGCTGCATTTTCTTATTTCTTATCATCTGTGGGCTCCCAAACATCTGTATGCTTCTGTAGTTCTGTGTGGGAGGAGTTAAGTTCAAGTATGTCTGAACAAACAGATACATTTACACTTGGCTGAGTCATGTCTCATATGTATCTCATGCCACCTCTCAAATGTGTCCTGGAGAGCATTTATAGCTATCCAAAGAGTAAAAACAAATGAAGTGACCAAATGTAAATATCTTCTCTAATTTGCCCTGAATAAAGAAATTATAGATAACAGATTCGGACTAGCGTTGATTAATAAAGCGGACTAGTGTTGATTAATAAAGCAGAGTTCTTAACTTTGTGTGGGTAAACACACTTTGTAACCTCCACTTACATTTCTCTGTTGGATCAATAATTTATTGCCAGCGATGATTCTTTCATGAGAATTGCTGCACATAATTCATGCTGGGCTGCAGAAAGTAGGACACATATAGAGTGAGTGAGTGAGATAGCACTTCTAGCATAGCATGAGAGAATCACAAGAAACTCGCATGCTTTAACTGAGGAGGGTGGGGGATGGGAGAACACTCAAATACGTCTAAATGAGAGAGTTAGCAAGTTTTTGGCTGACACAAAGACGGAGAGGGTGATTGGAGTGCTTTGGTGGCCTACATTTGCAGGTACAGCCAGAGCCAAGAAGAGGAATGTTTCAAGTGTTGGATGAAGACATCTCAGGTGTTGAATAAATGTTCAGGCAGCAGTTTTCTTTGCTCAAGGGCAGTGTGTGTTCTGGAAGGTAACGACACACACCGTGTACTTGGCGAAATGACTCTCTGGAGGGAGTATATGTGTGTACAAGGAAGGGGAATATGATGTGATGTTTTCATTCTTTAACAAGTGTCAAGAACCATCTGGTTTATAGTTGGGGACAGGGTCAAAGATGTTGGTGTGTGAGGAATTTTTTGAATATAAAATAAATGTAACCATCATAAAACTATGCCACTTCTTGTTCCCCAAACTTAAAAGAGATGACAAGGGAAGACAAGCTTAGCAGAATTCATTGACATTCCAAAGGCACCCTCGTGGAGACCATTTAATTGTTTTTGTAATATGTGTAGCCTGAATTGTAATCACAATATTGCATGTGCTTATTGTTATGAATTTACTTTATGGATGTCCCCCAAAGTTTGATTACTGACCATCTGATGCAGATTTCACACAGAAATGGCAAATACTTGTGAAAAATGCAAGCTTCAATCAGGTTGCCCAACTGCTATGCAACTCCGGCATGATCATACAGGAAACTGACAGGATGCTTCTGAATGTTCATGTACCCTGAAATGAACCCCATTCTGCTGAATTACTGACAAATACAGTATTATCCCCCATCAGACATTTTTGCATCAATACAAGCATTTCTGCCTTTCCCCATGGCACTACTGAGACATGGGTTGAAAATGGAAACCAGTGATCATACATTTTAAGTAAAGAGTGGTGTGGTGGTGGTGTAGTGGACTGAACTGGTAAGTGGAAGGTTGTTGGTTCAATCCCCACAGCCACCACCATTGTGTCCTTGATCAAGGCACTTAACTCCAGGTTGCTCCAGGGGGATTGTCCCTGTAATCAGGGCACTGTAAGTCACTTTGGATAAAAGCGTCTGCCAAATGCATAAATGTAAAGACTCCAAGACCTGAGCTTGGTTTCTGTGGAAAACAGGAAGTAAATGTGTTCATGGAAAAAAATAAAAATAGTATGATTTGGAGGTGATTTACCAGTTAGGTTTAGGTTTGGGTTTGGGTTAACCCTCTGGGGTCTGAGGGTGTTTTGGGCCCTGGAGAAGTTTTGACATGCCTTGACATTTGTGCTTTTTTCAGTTGCTTAAAAACATATTAATGGCTAAAGTCTAATAACACTGTATTCAGCACAAACTGGGCTACAATATTATGTGAACAACATGTATGTACATGTTTGTATTTTTGAGAAAATAACGTTTATGCGTGTTTTTTGAAAAGACAAAAATGTTAAGTCACTGAAATAAAGCCTTATAACATACTAAACATCTGTTCACAAGACTGGATCTTGTAGCCTAGAGTTTTTGCTACAGAAATGATGTGAAAACCATCCTGATCACTCATTCATACAAAACAATATAGTCATTTAACTTTTGTAAGACACTTTTAGTGTTAGAAAGGCCAGATGCAAGGAGGCTTGGATGATCATGAATACAAAATCACAAAATCACAAAATCAAGTTGAAGTTAAAAGAAGTAATCTGACTATACATTTTCTTTACATAAAGACTTTACTTAAAAACTTTAGACTTTACCATTTAAAAGTTTTTAGATCTGTAAGATTTTTATGTTTTTAAAAGAAGTCTCTTCTGCTTACCAAGGCTGCATTTATTTGATCCAAAATACAGCAAAAACAGTGATATTGTGAAATATTTTTACAATTTAAAATAACATTCCTATTTGAATATATTGTAAAATGCTATTTATTCCTGTGAACAAAGCTGAATTTTCAGCATCATTACTGCAGTCTTCAGTGTCACATGATCCTTCAGAAATCATTCTAATATGCTGATTTTTTAATTTTGATTTAATATGGGCATATTTACAGCACATTTTACACATTTACACCCGAACAGATATTTGCAAGCACAAGCTTCGTTGATGATAATGAGGCAGCATAAACACTAGTTAAAATATAATCTAAACATTCATATTATTTTTATATCATATTACATATCATATTGATATCATACAGCATACAATTTAAATACCTGCTTTAGCCGAAACAACATTTAAATGTAACTAAAACTTGCCTATTAGGACATATTTCAAATTTCAATACACTGAATCCTGGCTGGCAAGTCTGGAAATAGTCCAATTAGTAAAATATATACATGTTTATATAAAATAACATGTCAACTAATGTACGTAAAACTAAAAGACTTACTCATCCGAAATTGTATCCTCGGCAGGATCAAGTCGCTCTTCAAAATGCAAATGTTCCTCGTCAGAGTCCCACTCTTCTTTTGAGGAAAATGTGAACTCTGCATCACTATCCAGGACCATCTGTAGAGCTTCCACACCTGTGTAACCAGCCATCTTCCAAACGCGCAGGAAAGTGAATGAACTTGATGCTTTTTCAGGCACTGTTGGGGGCATTTACCATTTGCATTGATTGCCTCAACACATTACCGTATGAATAGCGTGCTCTGCTGGTGGGTGTGATCACATTTGCGATAATTAGCTGAGCCAGGAGAAACAATACATCGCTTTGTTTCATACAGATTACATTGCAGGAGAATATTTATTTTAAATTTGAATTGTTTTATTTAAAAGTAGACATTTTAAGCTTTCTTTAGAAATATGTTTCATGTTTGTGTGATAAATATTCGCGGAGTTTCATTTTTGTGACGTGTTTCAGAAAGATGCTCATGGAGACAGAGACGGCTGAAAGCGCACCCTGTTTATTTGCTTTATTTTACAAAAGCACAAGGTTTTGTTGTTATTGTCTTCCAGGGTCTTCCACGGGGTCGAGGGGCAGGTCTTTCTGGATGCGTCCTGTGAAATTCAGTGGTGAGTGTGGGGTCAAGAATATCATCAGCTCTGACCCAGAATCACTCCTCTGGGCCATACCCCTCCCAGTCAACCAAGTACAGAAGAAAGCGACCCCGACGTCTGGAGTCCAGGAGCTCTTGAACTTGATAAGCCTCCTCACCATCCATGATTATCGGCGGGAAATTTTGATCATTGATCTCCTCCTCCTCCCTCAGGCCACCAGTGGTTTTAAGCAGAGAAACATGGAAGGTTGGAGAAATGTGATAGTTAGAGGGCAGATGAAGGCGATAAGACACCGGAGTAATTTGTCTAAGAACTTTGAAAGGAGCCACATACCTGGGACTGAGTTTCTTGCAAGGCAGATGGAGACGAAGGTCACGTGTGGAAAGCCAAACCCACTGGCCGGGAGTGTAGACGGGGCATTGATGGCGATTGGCCTGTTCCATCTGTCTCCTAACAGCTATTTGGAGATGGACATGAGCATGGTCCCACACCTCCTCACCCCGCCAAAGCCAGTCATTGATAGCTGGTAGCTCTGTGGGTTCTCCAGACCAGGGGAATGGAGGGGGTTGAAATTCCAGCACACATTGAAAGGGGGTCATGCCCGTGGACGGCTTCTGAAGGGAGTTCTGTGCATACTCGGCCCAAAGCAGATAACGGCTCCAGTCAGCCTGGTTCTGGTGACAATACACTCTGAGAAAGCTCGTGATCTCCTAGTTTAAGCACTCGGTCTGGCCGTTTGTTTGAGGATGGTAACCTGAAATGAGACTGATGTTGATGTTGAGTTTTTGAAAGAATGCCTTCCAGACCCGGAATGTAAACTGTGGACCCCTGTCGGAGACGATGTCTTCAGGTAGTCCGTAGAAGCGAAACACCTGATGCATTAGATGTTCTGCAGTCTCGAAGGCTGTGGGGAGCTTGGGCAGAGGGATTAATCGACATGACTTAGAGAATCGATCAATGACAGTAAGAATGACGGTGTTTCCTTAAGAGACAGGGATATCAGTGATGAAGTCGATGGTGATGTCAGACCATGGACGATGGGGAATAGGCAAAGGTTGGAGGAGTCCTGCTGGAAGTTGCCTGGAGGATTTGTTTGCCGCACAGGTGGGACAGTTGTTGATGTAAGCAATGGTTTCCGCCTGCATAGTGTTCCACCAGAAATGTTCCGAAGCAGCTGTAGTGTGGCTGCGATACCTGGGTGTCTGGAACTGGTGGTAGTATGGACCCATTGTAAGGTCTTTTCCCGAAGGAATCGTGGAAATTAGGTTTTCTCAGGAGGGCAGTCAGGGGAGTCGGGTCCTGAATCTGAGCTTGGGCAATCTCAGTCATAATAACAAAACAGGCAGAAGTCAAACACAGGCAGGCAGTATAAACAGAGGTAAATGCTCAGAAATGTAAGCAAGAGCAAAACAAAGACTTCGCAATGACTATTGTTTGAACAGCGCTTAAATAGTCTATGAAATAGGGAACAGGTGAGTGATATATATATATACAGGTGCATCTCAATAAATTAGAATGTCGTGGAAAAGTTAATTTATTTCAGTAATTCAACTCAAATTGTGAAACTCGTGTATTAAATAAATTCAATGCACACAGACTGAAGTAGTTTAAGTCTTTGGATCTTTTAATTGTGATGATTTTGGCTCACATTTAACAAAAACCCACCAATTCACTATCTCAAAAAATTAGAATATGGTGACATGCCAATCAGCTAATCAACTCAAAACACCTGCAAAGATTTCCTGAGCCTTCAAAATGGTCTCTCAGTTTGGTTCACTAGGCTACACAATCATGGGGAAGACTGCTGATCTGACAGTTGTCCAGAAGACAATCATTGACACCCTTCACAAGGAGGGTAAGCCTCAAACATTAATTGCCAAAGAAGCTGGCTGTTCACAGAGTGCTGTATCCAAGCATGTTAACAGAAAGTTGAGTGGAAGGAAAAAGTGTGGAAGAAAAAGATGCACAACCAACCGAGAGAACCGCAGCTTTATGAGGATTGTCAAGCAAAATCGATTCAAGAATGTGGGTGAAATTCGCAAGGAATGGACTGAGGCTGGGGTCAAGGCATCAAGAGCCACCACACACAGATGTGTCAAGGAATTTGGCTACAGTTGTCGTATTCCTCTTGTTAAGCCACTCCTGAACCACAGACAATGTCAGAGGTATCTTACCTGGGCTAATTAGAAGAAGAACTGGACTGCTGCCCAGTGGTCCAAAGTCCTCTTTTTCAGATGAGAGCAAGTTTTGTATTTCATTTGGAAACCAAGGTCCTAGAGTCTGGAGGAAGGGCGGAGAAGCTCATAGCCCAAGTTGCTTGAAGTCCAGTGTTAAGTTTACACAGTTTGTGATGATTTGGGGTGCAATGTCATCTGCTGGTGTTGGTCCATTTGTGTTTTTTGAAAACCAAAGTCACTGCACCCGTTTACCAAGAAAATTTGGAGCACTTCATGCTTCCTTCTGCTGACCAGCTTTTTAAAGATGCTGATTTCATTTTCCAGCAGGATTTGGCACCTGCCCACACTGCCAAAAGCACCAAAAGTTGGTTAAATGACCATGGTGTTGGTGTGCTTGACTAGCCAGCAAACTCATAGAGAATCTATGGGGTATTGTCAAGAGGAAAATGAGAAACAAGAGACCAAAAAATGCAGATGAGCTGAAGGCCACTGTCAAAGAAACCTGGGCTTCCATACCACCTCAGCAGTGCCACAAATTGATCACCTCCATGCCACGCCGAATTGAGGCAGTAATTAAAGCAAAAGGAGCCCCTACCAAGTATTGAGTACATATACAGTAAATGAACATACTTTCCAGAAGGCCAACAATTCACTAAAAATGTTTTTTTTATTGGTCTATGATGTATTCTAATTTTTTGAGATAGTGAATTGGTGGGTTTTTGTTAAATGTGAACCAAAATCATCACAATTAAAATAACCAAAGACTTAAACTACTTCAGTCTGTGTGCACTGAATTTATTTAATACACGAGTTTCACAATTTGAGTTGAATTACTGAAATAAATGAACTTTTCCACGACATTCTAATTTATTGAGATGCACCTGTATATATATATATATATATATATATATATACTTTTTTATTTAAACAGTAAGTCAAGTAGATATTCATAAGCAGAATTGTAAAATCTGCTGTTTTCAGAGTTTTATCTTTGAAATAATCTCACACGTTTTACTTGTGTATACTCAGAAGTTCAGATCACAAACCAAGTCAACAAACATTTCTGCTAATGTCTTTTTGTCTTCTTTTTTTTTTTTTTTTTTTTTTTTTTTTACAGATCCACCATACAGTATTTAGATTTTTTTTCTATTCTATTCTATTCTATTCTATTCTATTCTTATTATTGTGGTCTTATTATTGTGGTGTAATCTATTTCAGATTTACACCTAAATGGCAAGTGAAAACAAAACAAACTGTGCCTTTAAATATCAGTCAGATGGTCTCTTCCTTTCTAATTGGGTGGTTCATGGCCAGAATAAGTTGTAGTGTAGACTAGACTTTATGCCGATAGTTAAAAATGCTTCAAAATTCTGGCTGCTTCATATTGTATACTATAGATTAAACTTTCAGAACATTTGAATTCTGATCAAATGTAACTGGTTCTAATATAACAACGTATTGTGGTTTTATTGTTTGAAATAGAAATCTCTGTTTGTTAACTGAGCTCAAGTTAACTTGATTTTGATTGTCTGTATTTCACTGTAACAACTATGGTAATATTCTAGTGGTTCATTTAGAACTAAAAGTTCAAAGGGACACACTGTCCTTAATACCGCTCTCTCTCTCTCTCTCTCTCTCTCTCTCTCTCTCTCTCTCTCTCTCTATATCTGTCTGACAAACGATCTGTGGGGTGCTCAGGGGCCCAAAGTCCACAGGAAATGCCCTTAGAAACAAGTTCTTCCCAATGGGCAAGTGAAGAGATGTGTTTTACAGTACATGTGGCGAACACAAGAGATAAGAATGTTTTTGTTGGGAATAAACACAATGTTTACATTTTCTTAAACCTGTATTGTATAGTTTGGTCTATTGCTAGCACACCTGGAGTTTGTTGTTCTCAAAGAGTCCTGTGTGGCTCTTGGCATCTGTCATGTTGTTAACAGTGATGATGAGAAGCTGTTTTCAGTCTTATCTATTTTGCATGTACCGTCAATGGTGTTCAAACTAAGTGTAACCTTTGCACGGGACAATATTACATTGCATGTGGAATGCATTCGGTCATAAAGTGTCCCGTGTCTGGTTTAGGAGTTTATGTTGGTTTTTTCTGAGACATTTAAAGATGCTTTATTATTTTTAAGACAACATGGACAAAAACTGTATCTATGTTATTTAAAACCTAACATGCTTTTAAGAAATGTTTTTCCTCACAATTTGTATTTTGCTTTTATATTTGGTTTGGTACTTTATCCAATGCAATGACATTTATCCTTTTTTGTTGTTTTTTGTTTTTGTTTTACATATCCACATTTTGTGAACACTGCATATGATTAAGTGATATAATGTTAATTTACCAACTTGCCTCAGCTACAGATACCTTACAAAAATCTGTCTTGTTAAAAACAGGCTAAAATCTCCCAGACCCCACTTGTTTTGGTAATTTAGTGTGTGTGTGTGTGTGTGTGTGTGTGTTTCTCACATTCTTTTCCCATTAAAATTAAAAAGGTTTTTTTTTTCTTTCCTCTTTTCCTATAAATTACTGTAATATATCTGGAATATTGATTATTAATAATGATTGTACAGTTCTTTATGGTAATAGGGACAGACTCAATACCATGTTTAAGACTCAATTTCCAAAAGCATCCTACAAATGCATCCTTTTTTTATTTGTATAGCTATTATTATAATGCAAAATGTGTTTTATTTGCAAGATCTTAATAGAATAATCCTGTTTATGTAGTACATTATATCTGCATTGAAAACAAAATTACGCCATAAAAAACATGAAGGAAGTAACATTTTAACTTGATACTTTTATAGCATTTACAGGATGATAACAATTGTTTCCATATTGACAGGCACTCAGACTGTCTGATAGCATGGAATGTATTATATGATGAAATAATTGACAAGAATAATTGCTTGCATAAACAAATTAGTCCCTTAAAATGGATGTGGTCACAAAGCAAAGTGGATAGCCCACTTTTACAGTAACTGGCTGTCTACCTCGTAACAAAATTATATATTTATAAACATATTATTAGGTATCCAATCTGATAAGCCCATAAAGCACATTTTACTGCTTACCTTTGTTATTTGTGGCACACCAGAGCGATTTTTGCTCTTTGTAATCTTTATTTTTCTGCCTGAGGACAAGTTCAAAGTTTCCTTCTAAAGCCCAGTTTATCACCACTTCCACTGTCGAGGTCAGAGAGCCCTTCGTAAAGAAAACATACCCCTCCCTAGTGATACACAGTCAGGTGACCAATGATTTGAAGATAAAACTTGAATTCACAATCAAAGGTTTCATGAGCTATTCAGCAGATTAGAGCCTACAGATTCATTGGCACAAGAAGCAAAGGACATGCTGTAGAGTAATGGAGCATGATGCAGTTAGACACCTGTGGTTATTATCATTGAGTAGAGGCTGTTAAACAATTTTGTCACAATTTGTAAAAAAATATGTTAACATCTTTTAAAAAAAAAAAAAGTAAGAACAGCAAAATTGTGTAAGATAACGAGACTTGTTCTCAGAGAATACCTTCTTTCCTTATTGGCTTTTTGTTGTTGTAGTTGTTGTTGTTGTTGTTGTTGTTGTTTTCTTCTTTTTGTTTCTTGTTATAAGCCTAAAACTCACATCATTTTGTTAGAGTTATGCTTCAAACATGAAAGCTTACTAAATAAATGAATAAAACCTTGTTCCAAACAGGTAAGAAAATACACTTAATTCAATACATATTCTCTAAAATCAAGTCTTATGCGATTTTGCTTCTCAAGTAAATTTAAATCTTGTTTTAACAGTTTTACAATATTTTTTTACCAGGAAAAAAATAAAATAAAAATAAAAATAAAAAATACTGGTTGATAAAAGTATAAATAATTACAGTATATTGACCCTCAAATACATATGCAACTTTAACCCCATGAAATGTATATGTGGGTCAAAAAAGACCCAGAAGAAATCTAGATGCTTATTTTTAATATAACTAGTTTTTTTTTTTTTTTTTTTTTTTTGGTGGTGGTAAATTTACTGGTAATTTTTATTAATAATTCCTTTTATTAAATTATTGATTTATATTTTGTTCAGTTCTGAAGAGTTTCACACACAAATGGAGTAGGAGTTGAAAAGATGAAAAGACCACTTTATGTTAAAATTATGTTTTAAAAATTAGATAGCTGGGTCATTTTTACCCATATGTTCATTTTAGAGTTAATACTTATTAAAATGATTCATTAATATAATGCTAACATTCTGCTCTTATTATTTATGCATTGTGTGTGCCCAGTATGCAAGTTTTCTGTAGAGTACCCAAGTGGCCTACTACACTTGCCAAAATGAGCAGTATACAGCATAACAGATCTGTGTGGCTTACTGCATCCCACAAAGCTGTATCACAAAAAGCTTGACTTTTAATTTCTTGTGATGAATGAACTGGAAGTACTTACAGCCACTCTATATTTTAAATAATTACTTGATCAGACTGGAAAAACAAGGACATTTTATTTCCAGTATGTATGTATCCAATGTAGCATACTAATGTTTAAAAATTGTATTAGTATCAATTATAGTATACAGTGGGTTGTACATCATGTTCAGTATTCTGCAGTAATCTAAATACTATTTCATTCCAAGCAGAGCCACTGTCTACAATACTATTGTATGACTGTCTAAGTAATCATAAATCTGCTGTCTTTTTTAAAATGTTTTTTTAAGGGCTTGATCAATCCTTGTTGGGTCACCTGGGTGAGGGTGTCTGATCTTGAAAGACCTGAAACACACAAATGACCCCAGGATACATCACTGATGATGTGTCCCAGTCAGGGTTGGGAGGGTTACTTTTTAAATGTATTCCACTACAGATTACAGAATACATGCTGTAAAATGTAATTTGTAACGTATTACCGTTAGATTTTTCACTTGTTTTGACTATAAAAACTCTGCCAGTAAGACAAAATACACATGTTAAAAATACATTCTCTGAAGAACCTAACTATCTTATGCAGTGTTGTTTCTAAAACAAGATAAATCTAATTGATCTTGTTTTAAGGATTTTTAGATATTTTTACAGGAAAACAGTACAAAATTATTTGTTTTGCCCTAATATCAAAGGTCTTACTAGAAAAAAAGAAATTATGATTCAACGTGAATTTTCTTGGTAAAAAAATATGATCGTGCCTGGTAACGTGCATGTAAAATGGCTAGAAATAGCATTTTAGCTTAGCATAAAGCTGACAATTTACACAAAGTTTATTTCTATTTCTTCTGCTCCAAACTTACTTCAAAGTTACTTCTCTGTCTGCTCGTATGAATGTAACACATCATAAGAAAGTGTTTCACCGCTGTTCAAATGCACATTGGATCGCATCATTTATATGTATACATTTTTCCATCTGAAAGAACTAAATATTAAATGAAATAAATGACAATAAAATGCAAAGTAATCTCTTCAGTAATCAAAATACTTTTTGAATGTAACTGTATTCTAATTACCAGTTATTTAAATTGTAACTGTAGTGGAATAGAGTTACTTATATTTTGTATTTTAAATACATAATCCCGTTACATGTATTCCGTTACTCCCCAACTCTGGCCCCAGTGCACCAGCAGAGTAGGTGTGTGGTACAATCAATGCAAATGCCTACTGTACACTGACCTTGTTAAGAACACATGTCTGTGGAGATGAGAAGAGCTGAATATCTTTTAAAAATTCATTGGACTTCAAGTTGGAATTTCACCCAATTTCCATTCATTATAGATCAATTGAAGCATCTGAATAGGACCAGAGAAGAAAGATCATAAAAATTAGAAATTTCTGATCTGTTCAAAATAGGGCTGTCTATTTAATGCGTTAATTTAGTGCAATTAATCATATAAAAAAAAAATAATAATCACACCCCTTGATGCATAAGTAAATTCCGTAATAAAAGTACGGATTCAACTACCATACGAGCAATTCAAGCTTGAAGTACATGTGTTTTTACAAGTCACACCAATAGGTGGCAGCACGCCTCAACCAACCTCACAAACAGTGCAGCCACAGAATGAGAACTGCTCACTTTAAGGAATAATTCACCCAAAAATAAAAATTCTCTCATTATTTGCTTACCCTGATATCATCCCAGATGTTTATGACTGTTTTTCTTCAGCAGAACACAAATTAAGATTTTTAGAAAAATGTTGAAGCTCTGTAGGTCCTTATGATTATATAATGCCATCAGGCTGCTGGCTATTTGACGGTCCAAAAGGCATATTTAGGCAGCATAAATGTAATTCACACAACTCCAGTCAATCAATTAATGTCTTCTGAAGCAAATTAATAGGTTGTTGGAAGAAACAAATTGATAATTAAAACTTTATTAACATAAAAAAATTGCCTCCTGCCAGCAGTTGACGCATGTAAGCGCTATGGCACATTCACACGAGAAGTCGGAAGTGCGTGCTTTGTTTACAACAGAGGGACAAACGTCATGCGAGAGTTAATTCATTTAAAACGGCATCCCAGCACTGGCCAGAAGCAACAATTTAAAATTGACTGGAGTCATGTGGATTACTTTTATGCTGCCTAAATATGCACTTTGGACCATCAGATAGCCAGCAGCCTGATGGCACCGGATTACTTAAATTACAAGGACCCACAGAGCTTCAGCATTTTTCTAAAAATCTTAATTTGTGTTCTGCTGAAAAAAAGACAGTCAAACACATCTGGGATGACATCAGGGTAAGTGAATAATGAGAGAATTTTCATTTTTGGGTGAACTATTCCTTTAAGAGGAAGCACAACAGATGGGCGAAGCACAACAGAATGCAGGAATCTTGAGACATGACTTTCAAAGTTTTCACTACTTTTAACTTGACACAGCATCCTAAAAAAATTGCCTTTTAGGACAGTGAATACTGGTGAGACGCTCCACACACTCCACCGTCTGGGACACGCACATGTACCTAGAGTGACAATTAAAAATAGCGCAGACGGAATGCAAGAATGGAACACACTGACGGACTCAGTGCAAACCAGATTGCTGTCCACTGTAGGATTGTTCAATGATATGAGAATAAAACAAACAATATATTTAGTTCTGGCAGCTGTTGACAGAACTTTTCTGTGCATACAGGCTACCAACACTATGGTGCTTGTATACAGTGCTGCAATACAATGTTGCAGGTATTATGGGATGTAATTGTGTTGACTGTATATTTTACAGTTTATAACTGTATATATAATTTATTGATATTTAATTATTAATATTTAATAAGTACCATCCTTCCACAAAAAATAAAATAATAATAAATACAATTCTGCAAATGTTGTATGTATGTATATGTAGCCGGTGGGCTACAAATAACCACACTGGACACAAAATTATCTTTTGGGGGTTTTCTTCTGACAGCTGTTTATTAAAACGACAGCAGTCAGTGAGGCCATATTGAAAAAGGGGATAAAACAAAATCTAAAAAAATATATTAAATGTTGTGGCAGCAGGGGCGTGGTCAAGCTTTTAGTGAGCTTGGGGAGAGCGGCATAAAAGCAACCACGCCAGCGCCAAGGATGGAGAGAGAGTCAGGGAACAAGAGTCCTGCCGTGAAGCTGAAGTATAGATGTGAAACTGAAGTGTAAATGTGAAGCTGATGCATAATTGTGAAGTTAATTTATTGTGAAGCTGTAAGCCCAGAAAGTTGCCAATTAAAAGCCTTACTTCCCTGTGGAGAAACCCTGTGTCCTCCTTCCCTGCTGCTGTGAAGTCCTTTACACTGGCACCGAAACCCGGGAAAATCAAATTGGAGGAAGTACGCCCCATGGAGTCCTCCCAGTTGGCAGAAATCCTCAAATCCCTTGCCGGCCTACACCTGGCCCACCAACAATCCCTGCTTGAGCTTAGGCAAGACCAAGATTGCCGGTTCTTTGAGATCCTTCGAGCTCAGGCAGAGGACCGGCATGCAATCCGGAGCCTCCTCAGCCAGGAGAAAGCCCCGGCCATGACCCCGGACACCACACCCCCATGCCCCCACCCACGCTCTTGAAGATGGGGGCGGAAGATGATCCGGAAGCATTCCTGGACCTCTTCGAGCACTCCGTAGAGATCTGGGGTTGGCCGTGCACCCAATGGGCTGCAGGCTCATTCCATTGCTGTCCGGGGAAGCGCAGCTGGCGGGGGACTGTGACATCGAGGGAGTGATCGACCAGGTGATGCTGGAGAAGCTAATCCATGGACTACCGAAAGGAATGGCAGAATGGGTCCAGTGCAATCGCCCGGCGTCGCTGGAGGAAGCTGTCCAATTGGCGGAGGACCATATGGCAGCATACCCGAGGGTGGAAGAGCCCTCCTACTTTCTCTCCCCTCCCCCTATGTTTTCCCCATTCTCTTCTCCCCCCCACACTCTGCTCTCTCTCCACAGCCCATCCCAGCTCCACAGAGGCGTGGAGTCCCGCCACCAAAGCTGGCTTCCCGTTCACGGGGGTTTGTTCCCCCGGCAACTCCACTGCCCCACCACTCTCCCCCTCAGGTGGATGTGCCCGCCAATGCAAATGCGGGTGTAGCGTCTGGGCCAGCCTGCTGGAGTTGCGGGGATCCGAGGCACTTCCCGGATCAATGCCCTGTGATGGAGCTGGGGACTATGGTCCGGATCCCTGACACTCCACAGGCTGCCCCCAATTGGGCCGGAGCATACAGGATACCGGTAAGTGTCAAGGGGAGTACTCACAATGCCTTGGTGGACACGGGTTGTAACCAAACCAATTTCCACCAACAATTGGTTCAACACAAGTCTTTGGGCACAACCAAAAGGGTTAGGGTGAAGTGTATGCACAGGGATATTCACAACTACCCAGTAGTGACCCTCGTTATTAAATTCTGGGGAACAAAGCATAGAGTGGAGGCCATGGTTAGTTCCCACCTCACTCATCCGCTGATTTTGGGAACTAATTGGCCTGAATTAAAAAATATATTTTTACCTCCCATCCTCAGGGGGTTTCCCAAAGGGGATTTCCCTCTAGAGCAGTCAAGAGACGAAACCCTCATGCACGCCTTCAACCAAGTGAAAGTTATCGATGGTCAGCAACTCCAGCTGAATATTGCGCTTTGATATCTGTATTTTGCGATAATAAAGGAGTGGTTGTATACAGTAACGCAGGACGCTCAGACAAAGGAAGATACAACCCAGCTCTTAATACCACGGAGCCGGCAAATGTTGTTCCAGGCAGCTCATTATAATCTGATGGCAGGTCACTTAGGGGAGAGGAAAACACTGAACTGACTAATAGTTTTATTGGCCGGGAATTGGCGGCGATGTCCACAGGTGGTGTGCGGCATGATGTGAATGTCAGCTGGTGAATCCACCGGCCACCCCAAAAGTGCCATTGTGCCCCCTTACGCTGATCGAGGTCTCCATTGAAAGAATTGTCATGGACCTCGTAGGGCCATTAGAGTGGTCAGCATGTGGACATCGCTTTGTATTAGTCCTGGTGGAATACGTAATGCGATATCCAGAAACAGTGCCTCTACGCAACATCTCAGCATGCAGTGTTGCGGAGGCACTCTTCAAAATAATCTCCCAGGTGGGGATTCCGAAAGAAATCCTCACTGATCAAGGCACAAAATTTATGTCACGGACACTCCGCAAGCTTTATGAATTGTTGGGTATTAAGTCGATTCGAACCAGTGTTTACCATCCACAAACAGATGGACTGGTGGAGCGATTCAATAAAACCCTTAAAAATATGATTTGTAAGTTTGTGCACGAGGATGCTAGAAATTGGGACAAATGGCTCGATCCCATGCTATTCGCAGTACGAGAGGGCCCGCAAGCCTCCACAGGGGTCTCTCCATTCGAGCCGCATGGCATGCTTGATGTCATACACAAAGCTTGGGAGGAAGGGCCTTCAACCATTAAGAATGATATTCAATACGTTCTTGGTCTTAGAGCAAAACTCCACACTTTTGGGGAAACTAACACAGGAGAATTTGCTTCAAGCTCAGGAACCTCAAGTCCGGTTGTATAACAGGGGAACTCGCCTATGGGAATTTGCACCGGGAGACAAAGTGCTCATATTACTCACCACATAGGGCTCCAAATTATTCGCCAAGTGGCAAGGACCATTTGAGGTCACATGACAAGTGGGGGATCTTGATTATGAGGTAAAGCGAACTGATAGAGGGGGCGCACGTCAAATATATCACCTCAACCTCCTGAAATTATGGAGGGAGGCAGTCCCTGTGATGTTGGCTATGGTAGTTCCAAAAGGGGGGGGCTCAGGCCGGAACAAACATCGGAGCTGAATACAAAACACAATCATATCACCCCGGTCACTTGCGGAGACCACCTCTCACCGTATCAACTCGCAGAGGTTGCCAAGTTGCAGCAGGAGTTTGCAGACATGTTTTCCCGTCTGTCGGGTCGTACAAACCTCATCCAGCACACATCGAGACCGAGCAGGGGTAGTATTACATAGCCATTCCTACCGATTGCTTGAGCACAAACAAAATAGTTCAGGAAGAATTGGATGCAATGCTCGATATGGGGGTAATAGAAGAATACCACAGCGATTGGTCCAGCCCGGTTGTTCTGGTTCCTAAGAGCAACGGGGTCTGTGCGGTTCTGTGTGGATTATAGAAAAGTCAACACGGTGTCTAAATTTGATGCCTGCCCAATGCCTCTCGTTGATGAGTTGCTTGATTAGTTAGGCACAGCTCGATTTTATTCGATGCTGGATTTGACAAAGGGTTTTTGGCAGATCCCCTTGACACCAATATCCTGTGAAAAAACTGCCTTCTCCACACCGTTAGGAATACTCCAATTTGTGACACTTCCATTTGGTTTGTTTGGGGCCCCGGCTATGTTTCAGCGTCTCATGGACCGAATCCTCAGCCCATATTCAGCTTACACCGCTGCTTATTTGGATGATATCATTATTTACAGAAATGATTGGCAGCAGCATATGCAGCATCTGAGGGCAGTTCTGAGGTCGCTGCGATGGGCGGGTCTCACAGCAAAGCCCAAGAAGTGCACGATTGGGCGGGTGAAGGTACGGTATCTGGGGTTCCACTTGGGCCATGGGCAGGTGCATCCCCAAGACTGCAGCGATTGCAACCTGCCCGAGACCCAAGACCAAAAAGGGGGTGAGACAGTTCCTGGGGCTGACTGGCTAGGAGGTTTGTGCCTAATTATTTGGATGTCACCAGCCTGCTGACTGATCTCACTAAAAAGGGAGCTTCAGACCCAGTCCAGTGGACGGAGCAGTGTCAACAGGCATTTACGCAGGTTAAAGCTGCACTTTGCGGGGGGCCGCTTTTATATTCACCTGATTTCTCCCTCCCTTTTATGTTGCAGAGGGACGCTTCAGACAGAGGGCTGAGTGCCATACTCTCGCAGGTGGTGGAGGGGGAGGAGCGCCTGGTGCTGTACATTAGCCACAAGCTCTCGCTGAGGGAGACTAAGTACAGCACCATGGAAAAGGAATGTCTCGCCATCAAGTGGGCGGTCCTCACTCTCTGTTACTACCTGTTGCGGTGAGCCTTCACCCTCTGCTCAGATCACGCCCCACTCCAATGGCTCCACCGCATGAAAGATACCAACGCGTGGATCATCCATTGGTATCTGGCCCTTCAGCCATTCAAGTTCAAGGTGGTCCACAGGCTGGGAGCGCAGATGGCTGTCACCAACTTCCTGTCCAGAAACAGGGGGGAGTGGTAGACAGGCCAGATGTTTCCCCGTCCTGAGTTGGGCGTTGGGGATATGTGGCAGCGGGGACGTGGTGGAGCGTTTAGCCGGAGAGAGAGAAAGCAGTAAGGAGAAAAGAAATATTTTTTAACACGTTTAAATCACTCAAAGCCTTTTATGCATTTTTAACCAGGCTTTAATACATGTATTGCAGTTTAAAACAATAGAATTCTCATTACACGTGTTCTCACATATAACACGTATTACAGTTATTCACTAAAATGGAAAACTCTCTGGACTATAAATTATTAAATAAAAGGTGGGCCCGGGAAGCTCAGCGAGTATTGACACTGACTACCACCCCTGGAGTCGCGAGTTCGAATCCAGGGAGAGCTGAGTGACTCCAGCCAGGTCTCCTAAGCAACCAAATTGGTCCGGTTGCTAGGGAGGGTAGAGTCACACTGAGTAACCTCCTTGTGGTCACGAATAGTGGTTCTCGCTCTCAATGGGGCACGTGGTAAGTTGTGTGTGGATCGCGGAGAATAGCATGAGTCTCCACATGCTGTGAGTCTCCACGGTGTCATGCACAGAGAGACACGTGATAAGAAGTGTGGATTGACTGTTTCAGAAGTGGAGGCAACTGAGACTTGTCCTCCGCCACCCGGATTGAGGTGAGTAACTGCGCCACCACAAGGACCTAGTAAGCTGTGGGCATTGGGCATTCTAAAATTGGGGAGAAAAGGGGATAAAAATTAATAAAATAAATAAATAAATAAATAAGATACAATTAATATTAAATTTACATACCCAGTTATCACATGTGTGCACAGAACTTGGCCAAACTCCACACATGCAATTCATATGCATCCTTCAAAAATAACCCAAAACAAATACTCAATTTTAACAAATGACTCTTGTGAACACATATTTAATGCAATTTAACAACATTTTGTGTAGAATTTGATATTAACCCAAAGAATTATCAACTGGTGAACAAAACCGGGAGCTCAGTGCATGCTTTGACACTTCTAACATGAGAGAGTGCTGGAAAGCGGGTGTCGCCAAACTCCGGTGTCTTAAAGGGGCCACGTACAATTTATGACTAGAGTAAAATTACATTATATTTCTCAACTTGTCTATATATATATAATTAAACTATTTAAACTATATATATAGAGAGAGAGAGAGAGAGAGAGAGAGAGAGAGAGAGAGAGTTTAATTTCCTGCACCTTAAAGGGGCCACGTACAATTTATGACTAGAGTAAAATTACATTATATTTCTCAACTTGTCTATATATATATAATTAAACTATTTAAACTATATATATAGAGAGAGAGAGAGAGAGAGAGAGAGAGAGAGAGAGAGAGAGAGAGAGTTTAATTTCCTGCACCAAATAACTAATTCCATGGATAAAGAAGTCTAACTAATTTTCCAAGCCCTACAGCTGAACTTCAGATTTGTGTAACTGGATTCTAGCCGCATGCGCTGAGCTAATCATTTCACTGTGAAAGCCAGCGGTCGCATGGGGAGGAAGCTGCCTTTGATCTTCTGTGTATGCATTGGGGTCAGTTGACATCACACTCACACAATTTTGCACTAGCCCAAATGGCAAAGCTGGTGAGCACGCAACAATTCAGCCTTTCACATTGAATAAAGCTGTCAATGAAGACACATGCTGCCGGGTCTCTGTGTGTGTGGGTAACCTCTTTCTCTCTTACTCTCCTCCTGTAATGAGGGCGGGAGGATTATGTAGATGAGGTGATGCATTGTTATAAAGTTGGAGACATTGTCTTTTTTGCATAGAGCAGTGTGGAGCTTTCTCCTGGTTTCATAAATGCCTGCACTGATGAGCTGTCTCTTTTTAGGGAGAAAGCAACACCTAACAAAACTATTTTAGCTCAGCTGTTAACTGAGTGTGGCAGGACTTGGCAAGAGGGAAACCATGGCATTTTTTGTCCAAGTCCCTTTCTTTATCCCTCTCACGTTTCAATTGCCCCAGCTCTGTCCTTTTAGGTTTTAATTGCCCTCACCCAGCCAAGTGGAGTTAGATCCTTTGCCACTGTCACAAAACAACCAATTACACATTGACAGCATTGATGTACACAGCATATTGCATATATATATATATATATATATATATATATATATATATATATATATATATATATATATATATATATATATTATTATTATTATTATTATTTTGAAAACTCCATTTTAAAATACATTTATAACTGTGTCTGTAATATAAAAACTATTTTAACTAAAGTATTATTTTAGATAAATTACTTTTCCAGAGAAGAGGATAAGCAAATTGTCTGCCCCTCACTCTGACCTTTCAAATTCAGAGGAACTTTTAATTTGATAAATGTATACGATTTTATTTATTTTTTTATTTTGTTTTATTTTACGCTTATTAAATTAATACATTAAATGTTGGCAAAAATATGTCCCTTATATATATATATATATATATATATATATATATATATATATATATATATATATATATATATATAGTAATGCAATAATATATATTATTTTATTGTAATTTGTTTTGTCATTTTATGATTTTGTCAGATAAATGTTTATACAAAACTTCTGGATTAATATTTATTCCTTATTTTTACAAGATATCGGAATATAGAGCACATTATTTTTTACATATTTTCTTGAAAAGTAATGTTTTTATGTTTTATTGATGCTATATAATTTCTTACATATTATGGCAGTATGGTGTAACTACAATGGAAATTGCATAATGCGTACTCTTTTACACACTATTTTTAAGATAATAACAGGCAGTATATACATTATGAAATCTCTTTCAATTTACCCGACTATATATTCTACTTAAGGCCTAAATAGCCTTTCAATTTCAAGACTTTTATAAGCTTTTGTAAACTTTCAGGCAAGGCTTTGTCAAGCCAATACCCAAGGTTTATTTTAAACTTTACTTTTCATAATTAATGCATCATATCACTTTGTAAGTATTTTAAAAGCATGAACTGGATTGCAAACAAGTGATGAATACACTCATCAACTACGTCTCTTCATGTAACCCTCACAAATCCCTGTGATTCAATCAGTGTTGTGGCTTGTGTGATTAGAACTGCCATATGCATGTGCAACTTCATCAACCACACACAACCCTTCAACCTCAGACTGTCATCAGTAAAGTTAATGGTAAACATAGAAACCTGGCTCAAAATGTTGGTGGTTTCTCTTTGCAAACCAAAACCAAGTGTGGATGGCACCCTCAATGTGTCAAAGGATAAGAGTATAATTCAGAGAATTACTGCAGAACGTTTCATATGTACCGTGGGGACAGGGACATTTCTATGTGAGACATACTCACAAATGCACAGTAACAGACGGGATTGCCAATTTAACAACCCCTCGACTCATCCTCCTCCCTTTGGACTAAGAAGATTTGTGGTTCAGACAGCTGAGCCTGGCAGTCTATGGCCCAAACCAACCCTCCCCAGCATTTAACTGCAACCCAGATGCATTTCTGAGTAATTACTGGTTGATAGATTGGTAGAGTATGCAAATATCTGCTCACATCCATGATGAATGAACTATATTGCCACATTTAAAAAACTCCTAATGCAATGAAAGGTATAATGATGCAGAAATTGCTGCATACATTTGACTCATATGGCATTGCTGTGTCTTTGCGATAAAATGCATATTTGTGTGATGTTTGATTATTCACAGCCACTGGTCCAGATATGAGACATGCTGAGTGCTGTTCAGATCTATTATTAATTTCTGCACTACACATTTTGTTTATGAGCATTTTAATTAGGGACAGAACACTATTTCAGAATAATGGACCTCTGAATGACCTTGACATTAAATTGGATAGTTACATTGTTGTGGAAACTGCTTTAAAACTGTATCTAACAGAGCTAAAAACTACTCGTAATTTATAGTAGTTAGTAACACTTTACAATAAGGTTCCATTTGTGAACATTAGTTAATGCATTAGGTATCATGAACAAACAATGAACGGTATTTTAAAAAATTTGTTTTTTTACATAATTTATTAATCTTTGTTAATTTTAGCTAATGAAAATACAATTGCTCATTTTTAGTTCATAGTGCATTAACTAATGTTAACAAACACAACTTCTGATTAAAAAAAATGCATTAGTATATGTTGAAACTGACATTGACTAAGATTAATAAATGATGTAAAAGTATTGTTCATTGTTAGTTCATGTTAACCAATGTAGTTAACTATTGTTAACAAATGGAACCTTAATGCAAAGTGTAACCAAGCAGTTAATCAACAAGTTACTTGTTGTTTACAATTCACTAAAATGAATTCGACATTCCAGCACATTTACTGTATCCCAGCATGTTTGATTATTGCCTCTGCTCACACTGCTGTAAAGTTGCATGCACAATTTGCTACTTGTTGGAAAAAGTACCTTGTAAAGTTACACTATTTGATAACTCTTTAAGGTTTATTTTTATTTTTTATGAATAATTATTCACTTACAAATGTTACGAATCATTAAGACATGGTTATAACAACATGCATAAAATGGTGACTTTTATGCAATACCTGCCAAATAGTGAACCATTTTACTTCACTTGTAAATTCTTAATAACACTTATATAACATTAGTAAACTATGCAAATGTTCCTAAATGTTAAGTGGAAAAATTAAGTGGAAGCATTTATTTTGGAGATGTCATCATTAGAATCCTGTAAATAAAAGTTCAAAATATAGTTTAATGGTCATCAGGCTTTATTATGTGATATACTGTATGCTGTGAATGACCATTAAGACCTGAAAAGTGTTTTGTAGAGGCGTTTAGGTAACTATAACAAGTTGAGACAGCACTTGGAGTAACACCTTTCTTTTGACATCATTGTGACAAGGAAAGTCATGAATTTTATATTTCTGATTCATATAAGTATGAATAAGTGTATTAATTGCGTATTCATAATATGTAAGTTAGAAATGATTACTATTTGGAAAGCTTTGGATGAAAGCTGCCCTTTTTGTGCATGTTGTCATAACTGCATGTAAGTCAATTATAATGATTTTGTAAATGACTTATTAGTCATTGATGAATCCCTTTATAATCCCTTAACTAAGGTAACATTAATGTAAAATGTTACCCACTACGTTGAAAACAGCCTCCTGTCATGATACTGAAAATGTTGAATTATTTTTAGTTAGTTTCTCCACTGGTGTGTGTATAGATGCGCACTGCAGGGTCTTGTACAAAAAAAGATTATCAACACAGCAAGCTAGCGAACAGCATTAAGGTATGTTCACACTGACAGTGATATGCAGCAACAATGCAACTCTAAGTCCTTCATTTATTTGTAAAACAAACAAAACAGGGATTCAGGGATCTCCAGCATTGCTATCAGTGTAAACAGGGGCATTCACATGTGATTTGCGGTGAAAATTTTCAATGAGAGCTGGCAATTTGAGGCGGCCTGAGCAGTAGAACACTGTGAAATATACAGTGCGGCTGGTGTTGTCCAATTCCAAAACAAATGACTAATAGTTTTTTTGAATCTACAGTGTGAAACACACAGTGTGACCAGTTCAATCTTATTCTCATACAAATTACTCTTATTAGCAAGTTCTTTTTAATGAATGAAAAGTTTACTGAACCGCAAGTCATTCATTTCATCATGTATTTCTTTTTCCAAATATTTCTTTCTCAAAAATACTACAAGAATTGTTAATGGAACCGGATCCAAAAATGTAATACTCCAGTTGAGTAGCAACCTGCTAGATTGCCTATTATATCGTTATCAGTGTGAACTGACCCTCATAATTATTGATGCTTTCTACATTGCAAGCATTCGACATTGCTTTCGTTGTGTCATGTCAATTGCTTGCAGCATAGATGGGGTCTTATACCAAAGATTAAGTCTCTGATATTCCATAATATTGACTAAACACAAGAAATACCATAGCATTAATGTCAAAAGTTTCTGAAGACATGTGGCTTAACTGGTTTGTTGGAATTAGTGTTATACAACCTTAACCTCACCATGGGTGGTTAAGCCTTTCACCCACAATCCCAACAACAAAAGGGATTTCACAAATTGCATGTGATATCAGGCAATGGTCGGGGAATGGCTGACAAAGAATCTTTTTATTTTTATTTCTTTATTAACAATACAATATTACAAAACGATGCATTTAGAATGTAGATTTGAGATAGACACTATCGTCTTTCTACTGTATATTAGTGAACTGCAGCTGGCAGTGGTGTCAAACAGACGCAGTGTTGCAGACGTCTGGTCTGTTTCTCCTCTGGTAGCAGCTCACATGCAGATCACACACTCACCATATGCTTGAGTTTCAAACTGTTACCTCAGGAGCCACTGCAACATGCTCAAGGCTTAAAAACATGCTGCCATGGATTACACACAATATCTCTTTCAGTTCATATTGCGATGTATGTGAAGACAACATAAAGTCTCAACATTTACAGTAATTGACAGTAATAAGCAAATTAAGAAGAATGCTGGAAGCAAAAAAAAAAAAAAAAAAAAAAACCATTTAATTATATAAGAGATTCTTAGTATATTTTATTATTTATTTATTTATTTTTGTTTATTTTTTAGGTTTTAAGCAAGCCCCACTAATGCTCATAATTAAATGAAAATTTCCCTAACCCTAAATAGTACAATTTGGCACGTAATTCGTCCTACACTATTTGTGCTATGGACAATAATGACACCTCAAATTGTGCAGCTTGTTGAGGAGAGGTGTGCTATTCCTTTGTGATCAGACATACAGTTCACCAAAGTACCCACCAAGCAACCACCCAGAACACCCTAGCAACCACCTAGCAATGCTCTAGCAACCACCCAAAGCCCTAGCAAACCACCTAGAAACCACCCAGAACACCCTAACAGTGGCATAGCAGTGCCATAGCAGCCACTCAGAACACCCTAGCAACCACATAACAATGCACTAGCAATCACGTAGAACACTCTAGCAACCACCTTGCAATGCTCTAGAAACCACCCAAAACCCTAGCAACCACCAACAAACCAACAAGTACACCCATGCAGATGCATAGCACTGTCCTAGCAACCACCCACATCACTCTAGAAATCACCTAACAATGGACTAGCAATCACCCAGAACACTCCAGCGACCACATAGCAACTGCATGGCAATACCCCAGCAATAGTCCAGTAACCACCCAAAACCCTAGCAATGACCTAGAGGCCACCCAGAACAACCTAGCAATGGCATAGCAATGCCCTAGCAACCACCCAGAGCACCCTCACAACCACCTAACCTAGCAACAACCCAAAACACCACAAGTAGCAACCACCAATTTCCAAGCAGCCACCCAGAACACCCTATTAACCACCAAACAAGGATCTAGCAACCAGACAGAACACCATAGCAACAACTTAGCAACACCCTACCACCTGCATTGTAATGTCATAACAACCACCTCACAATACTCTAGCAACCACCCAGAATACTCTAGCAACCAGCAAGCAACACCCTACCAACTGCATAGCAATGCCTTAGCAATCACATTGCAATGCTTTAGCAACCACCCAGAACACCCTAGTTACCACCTAGCAATGCTCTAGCAACCATCAAAAACACTAGCAACCACCTAGAAACCACCCAAAACACCCTAGCAATAGCACAGCAATGGACTTGCAACCACCTAACAGTGCTCTGGCAAACACCCATACCATCCTCACAACCACCTAACAATGCCCTAGCAACCAGACAGAACACCCTATGAACTACCAAACAATGTTCTAGAAACCACCTAAAACACCATACAAAAGCAACCACCAATGCCCTAGTAACCAACCAGAACACAATGAACTGCATGCTGATCCCATAATAATCACCTCGCAATACTCTAGCAACCACCCAGAACACCCTAGCAACTACCTAACATTGCCTTAGCAACCAGACAGAACACCCTATGAACTACCAAACAATGTTTTTGAAACCACCCAGAACAGCATAGAAACCACTTTATAATACTCTTGAATTCACCCAGAACACCCTAGAAACCACCTAACAAGGTTCTAACAACCAGCCAGAACACCATAGCAACAACCTAGCAACACCCTACCAACTAGCAATGCTCTAGCAACCACACAAAATCTTAGGAACCACCAAGAAAGCATCCAAAACACCCTAGAAATGGCATTACAATGCCTTAGCAACCACCCAACTATGATATGGCAAACACCCAGAACACCCATAAAACATTGCCTTAGGAACTACCAAGACCACCCTCACAACCACCTAATAATGCCCTAGTAACCTGCCAGAACACCCTAGAAACTAACTAACAATGTCCTAGAAATCACCTAAAACACCATACAAAAGCAACCACCAATGCAACCACCAATGCCCTAGTAACCATCCGGAACACCATGCACTGCATGCGAATGCCATAACAATCACCTCGCAATACTCTAGCAACCACCCAGAACACCCAAGCAACCACCTAACAATGCCATAGCAATCAGCAGAATACCCTAGCAACCACCTAACAAGGTTCCAGCAACCAGCCAGAACACCCTAGCAACTGTATGGCAATGCACTAACAACCACCTTGCAATGCTCTAGCAACCACCAAGAATACCCTGTTGTGGTGGCAAATTATGCATGGACAGACACTCACAATATCTTCAGAAAATGTAAACATCTTGTATAGTAGTACTCATATTAATAAATGCTCTCAATTTCAGTAAAATACCAAATCACCCATGGAATTGGAAGGATTTGAAAGCTTCCAAACTGTGTTTGTTGTCATTATTAATGAAAAGATTTATTACAATGAGGTGATCAATCACTGCTATTGTTCACTGTCACACTGTCAGACTCTGTGAAAAGAAGGGAAAATCTGGCAGTGGCCAGCAACAAGTGGCTCATATTTGAATAAAATAGACACAAAGGCAGTGAAATGAACAATTAGGAACCCTAATGCCACTTCACAAGCTTACAAAAGTGAGGAGTACAAATGTCGATCGAAAGACATAAATTATACATCTGAATTCTAGGTCAAATCTGAATGATGTACACTGTTAAGAGTGGAAATGTGCTATTTCAACTTGCTTTACCCTTAAAAATTACTTTTCTAATCACATAATTATTTTCTTTGTTGTTACTTGCCATTGGCTTTTGAGTCCCCCTCTACAAACCACAGTGCAGCAGTGTGCTGACTCTCAAATTGTTCCTCTTCCTAAACTTGTGTCCAAGTCCTTCCTCTCTGTTAATGCCAGGACTGGATTATCAGTAGCGACTGCTCCGCTGTGTCTGCCTAAACCCAGCCTCCCCTCTAAGCAGGGTGGCATAGACCCTGCTGTTTTAGGATCAGACATGGTTGGACTTTATTGTTGCCAATGACAAGTGCAGCCACCCTTTCATTTAGATATCAAAGCCTGTTCTGCGTGAAATCTAAATATGATACGTTATATAACTAGACCCACATCTCAATCTTCAAACACTGAGCTCTGCTGAAACTCTGCAGATTTCCACACAATTTGAAAGATCATTGTTCAAAAACTTCTCTCGTATTCTACCATTTGCCTGTTTATTCATTTAAAGTCTGTTTTGTGTTTACTGTATATTGATTACATTACGTCTTGACTCAATTTTGTCGTCACTTTCCTTGTCATGTTGAACTTCTTTGAGTGATGTGTCCCAACTTACCTCGTCCTAGTTACCTGAAATCCTCTGCAAAAGCACTTGTCAGGACTTCATGCTCATTCACAGCATATATCATATGATAAAGCCTGTTGACCATTAAACCATACTGAACATTTATGTAAAGGTTTCTAATGTTGGCAACTATGTGATACATGCTCAACATCTGTTTTCTTTACATAAAGGTGCATTTATGTTACTATTGTTTAATAAGAGTTATTAAGCATTGATGACATGTGTGGTAAAATGGCTCACTATTTGGCAAGTATTGGATGAAAGTCAACTTTAAGCATGTGGTTATAACTGCATATAAATGATTCATAATGCATTTGTTAATGACATTATCATTGTAAATTATAATCCCTTAACAAAGGGAAAATTAATGTGAAGTGTCACTGAATTTCTATTTGATTTTGGATTGTTGTAGCTGTTTACTCCTGCCAGTTTCAGTAGTTCTTATACATTTTTTATTACACGTTTCTAAAATGTATTTTTGTTGGGGTCATATTGACAGAAACAGCATTACTGTATTTGATGTCACATTTCAAAAATGTGCATGTCTACTTTGTGATACAACAGAATGTTAAAACTTTAATAATATCTGCCTACTGGGTTTTGATTGGGTCAGTGAAACATATTAAAATGATTTGAATGGAAAATAATGGGTTAATTTTGAAATGACTCTTTTTTTATTTCTTCTTCTTCTTTCTTTATTTATTTTTCACATAAATCATTTGGCCCTTTTGGACTCCAAACAAAAAGACAGTAAAATCAATCTCAACAGAACATGAGGGTTAATTATATAAAAGGTCAAATGTAAATATTTTCAACTTCCAATAAGAGTACAGTACTCAGCTCTGTTTAACACATTTTACCATGTTTAAATGTTCCAAAGACTTCCACAGATCTTCGTCTGCAATCACAAAGTGTGAAGAAGTGTGCAGAATCTTAAGGCCTAGATGTAAGTCTCAAGTATCCCTCAAGTGACCTGGACTAAACTCTTGGAGATCATCATCCTTTTTGCTGTGTCTTATTAGGCTTTAAGGTGTTTACTGAATATTTATTTTGTGTCATGTTCTGTTGAGCTCTTTAGACATCCAGAATCTTGCAATATTGTGATGTTGCATGCAACAGAGGCAAGCAGTGTTGGATAAGTTTGTAGAGCCCAACTGTTCTCTTCCCAGCCCTGCTTCTGTTGACATCTGAAGACAAAGCCACCGCTGTGGTTCTTAGACTTGTCATTCTCAAACTCAGCAGCTGAAATGGGTCTGATGGCTCCTGCTGGCTGCTGAATTTCTCCGTCAGTGTCTGGTGAATTGGGATGAGCATTGAGGAGCGTGGGAGGTGTCGGGAGGCCACGGCAGGAGAATATGAATAATCATTCAGATGAAAGAAATTGAACTGTAGACACATTAATCTTGTGGGTGGAAGAGCTACTTTGCCTTAAATTTAGATTAGAATAATTCACTGAAAAATAGGGCTTTAGAGCTGATGCTTAGAAACACTTTTTTCTGTGAATATGGTCATCTGGGTGGTTCTAATATTTGAAAATGCTGAAATTGAGATCAACTGTGAACCATTGGCTTAGATGTCCTGACAGCAATGTCACAATGTAAATTAATAATAATAATAATAATAATAATAATACAATTCAAATAAAATAAACAAATACGTTTGAAATTTCATATTTTAAAATGTTCTTTTTTTATAAACAAATAAATAAATCTTTATGGTCCTAAATGTAGGCTTAATTTTCTTTGTGCAATTATATATATATATATATATATATATATATATATATATATATGTCAAATGTGAAATTTTAAATGTATTTATTTGATTTGACCCCAAATCAATACTAATGAAAATAATAATAATAATAATATATATATATATATATATATATATATATATATATATATATATATATATATATATATATATAATTATTATTATTATTATTATTTTCATTAGTATTGATTTGGGGTCAAATCAAATAAATACATTTAAAATTTCACATTTGACAAAAAAAAAAAAAAAAAAAAAAAAACCTTATGGTGCTAAATTTAGGCTTAATATATCTATCTAAACGGCCTTCATAATACATCAACTATACACGCTTCATAGAAGTACCCTGTTTCTTTATTATTCTCATTAAAGTATTTGCAGTGTAACTGCAGCCGGACGCAATTAACACACAATATAAACATAACTGTCGTTTTATCATTGTTCATACAACTTACACCTTCATTAGTCTACCTTCGTTTCATGTCATCTGCAGTCATTGATGTCTATTGGAGAGCTGTAATCGTTCACTCCTCCTCCTAATGCTGCCAGCTGTGTCGGTGTCTGACAGCTTCGTTAGTCTCAAACACGAGAGATCTTCGGAACGCACTGCGCCGCTTTCCGTTCAAATGCGTTTTTATCTCTGCTTATCTATGTAAAGCGGTCCCGATGTCCTCTATAACTCTCCTCGGATGGCTTCAGTACTGATGTGATTTCAGTACATTCGTTCTTCAGAGACATTTCTGCAGTAGAGGAGTATGCGTTCACGCTGGAGTTACATTCACGTCTGGATTTGCGTCTTCATTCTCGAAGCGTTCAGGACATTCGGCATTCCCAGTAATGAAGGTAAGACATGGGAACTTTGCGGGAAAGATTGTATGTATTGAAGGGATATGATGGTTGACTATGAAGTCATTGGAATCTCATTATAAAGCAGCATGCACTAAAAATAAAAGGTTCTTCAATGGTTCTTAGGTTAAGACATCCTATTACCCAAAACCGTTTTTTGGTTTGATTTGTATGTGGTTCTTTGGAGATTAAAAGTTATTGATGCCACATTATGCGTTCTTCAGATCAGCCTGATGTTTTTGTTGTTGTTTCTCCAAAGCACCAACATATAAATGGTTCTCTAAAGAACTTGAATTTGAGAATTGTGAGAACTTGAGAAATCTTTATGTAACTTAAAAAGGTTATCTTAAAACCATACATTTCCACTCAGATAACTGTGTATTTAAATAATGTTAAATATGCAATAATTAGCATTGTATGGGAGCTGCATGGATATGCTGTAAATTAAGTTTTAATATTTGATGTGTTCAATAAATGGGGAAACTGAATGCATCAAAATCAGACGTCTTTTGTTCCCCAAACCCTATTTGAACATTCTTGCCATGTCATTTTTTTATTCGTTTGATAGAGAGTCCTAATGAAAGTCTTTAAAGACCTTCAACATAAATGCTCTCTGCACTGGGTGAAATTATCATTTGTGAAGTAGCAATGATTTCACACCAGACTTAAGTTTCTTAACATCACCCAGTACTACTTGCCAAACTTCCAGCCAGGCGGTCTTCAAATGCAAATCTCAATCCACTCATGTATATTAATTGAAAACTCTGATATAGTTAATATGTCATGCTTTGCTTTCATTCCCACCTAATGTTTGCTTGGTCTACTAGAACCTTTGTGTAGACTTTGTGAATTGTCCTGTCCAATCAGATCATGACAGATGGTTCAGAAATTACAGGAAAGGCCAGAAAGAACAAAAGTACAGTATCCAGTTAAGCTTGGCCACCAAGCTTTATAAGATAAAATTTGATTTATATAAATGGTCTACTTTAATGTGGTGTGGCATAGTCAGTGAGGACAAAGACCTTTGTAAAAAAAAAAAAAAAAACATCTCTCTCTCTCTCTCTCTCTCTCTCTCTCTCTATATATATATATATAGATTGAAGTTTTTTTATTTTATTTTTTATGTGATTTTCAGATGTAAAGGAATCTCGTTAAGATGTGGTTTCTAAAGCACACAAAGAAGTGGCAAACTATGAAGTTACAGAATTAAGAGAACAAAGATATACAGTGTATACTAGGCACTTATTCATAAAGGTTTCAAATAAAGGGAACTCCAATATTTATTTGTTGCAGCCTAAAATGACACCTGGTTACAATATGTTTTCATTTATTTTTATTTTGTATTTTTATTGTGATAGCTCAAGTGAGCACATGGGAGGGTGAATTTGCATTTGCGGGCACAGAGACAAAGGAATTGTAAACATAGCATGCATCAAAGTTCCCTAAATGTGCTTTGTAGTGGTCTGAGAACAACATGCACTGACTACAAATTATTTTCCATATTTTCCTGCTCTATTTCCTAGGATCCAACATTCTGCACATTTACTGCATATGAAACGCTTTCAAGCACCCTGACTATTTAAGTAGCGTACACAAATACTGTTTGCCCCACTGTTACCATGGGATGTGTCAAAAAAGTATCTGTAACTATAATTGATGTGTTCCAATTTATCACTTGGCTGAAGTGCCCAGCCTATAGAATATGTAAATATTGTAATGAATGGTTGAAGTCAACATATGGATAGTGCAGTGACAAGTGTGGGGATGAGTTGATTGATTGCACGCTGATGATGGCACAATAAAAATGAGCGCAGTATGGGGGAGGGCGCCTGGGTGCCTACACAGACTGGCACAATGGTCCAGCAGACGCAGAAGGACAACGGCTACTCGAAAATCACAACAGCTGCTAGTCTGGCAGAATTTGAACAAACCTGTCGATTCTGAGAGCGATGAACTCTGTACTGAACTGTAATCTATGTCAGAGCAATGTGTTTACAAAACACCTCAAATGAACAGTCACAATTCTCACAATTGAAGTTTAACCTTTAAAGCAAAGCAGAAACAAAGCAAAATGCTTAATAAATCTCTCCTTTATCTAGTTCAGAACTTTACACTTCTTTGTACTAATTAGACTTATGCGATTGTCCCTGGGATTTGTTTTTCATTATTATTTTTTTATTATTTGTTTTTCAGTTTAAGTTAGACAATGTACATTAATGTCTGTCTTTTAAATTAAACATATGCAGTCCTCATTTAGAGACTTTTAAATGGGCCACCAATTTCATTTGGTTTTAAATGCAGTTTAAATGTAGTGCATTATCGAATGAAGCATGGTCATTCACTAGACATGGCTGTTTATTTTATTTTTTTTCTTCTACTAAATTGTCTGTTGTTTATAAATTAGTATATTGAAATGAAATACTTTTGGAAAACTGCTATAATCCACCTAGGTTAAACATTTTTCTAATTCTTTTCTAATTTACTTGATTATAATTTAATAAATTTTGACCATATTAATTACTACATATAATATTTGTACTTTTAAAAATTAATTTGCAACACCGCAGTTCTATTTAAAATTAACAAGTAAAAGCAAAAGAAGAAGAAATGGTGACCTGATACATGACCTAAGATACACACTTTTCCTGATACAGACAAATTAATGTTCACCTTATGCATCAACTACCCATGTATCAAATTTGGGCTTACATAACATGTAAGATCAATGTTTGTCAGCCCCCACCCTGTCTATCTTATTCATTAGGGCGTGAAGAAAAAAAATCAAATTTTTAAACATAGAAGTTTAGATGGACTCCCTGATCTCTGCCTCAAAATTTTGCTTTGTAATTTTGCATTGATGCCATTGCTAATCTTCTCACACGAAATAGTCTCGCCAAACAACCTTTGATCAAAACACAATGTCAAATTAAAATTCAGCCCTGATCGGACTGTGAATGTAAAGGTCATCTAATTAGCTGTGGAGTTACTCATTCCTAAAAGGTTCCAGCAGATAAAAAAGCACCTAGTGTGACCTGCTCTGTGTATTAAATACTTGCATGCTAATCCATAGAATGAGAGTGTTTTTTAATAGCCGTCTCACATCGACTGTTCACTTAAATGCAAAGATTATGCAACAAATATTTGTCCATTTTCTATAATATTTCCTGTTGGGTCTGTTTTCAAATGACAGTCCTTAATGTTTAAAATCATTTACATAAACATTGTAACAGATCTCATTTGATTATGCAGGTATTTGTATGTAAAGTGTGGTTCTTTTAGCACACATACTGTACATGTTTGGATACACACTGTTATATACAAAAAGAGATGTTAACGAATCCTTTGTTGAGGCTAACAGAACAATGGATTTATAGATTTGTTCTATTTCATTTAAATCTTTATTTTTTAATAAATAAATTTATTTATTAAATAATTTAATTTAGAAATCTTCAATATGAGACAAATATGTTTAAATGTAGACTTTACGTACAGATACATACTGAAAATAATGAGATGACCCTGAATAAAATTATATTGTGATAAAGGACAACAATAATGTAATCTTTAAGCTTCCCAAGCCATAAACTACTCATATAAATAGCTATACTTTTGAAAAGTAGTTAGCCACAATACAAGCTATTCATAAATAAAAAAAAAGTACTTTACTTAACTGAAGCTACTTAAGGAGACAATATCTTCATAAATATATAACTATCACTTGAAGCTGTATAAGAGGCATCTAATTTTTTTTTAAATGCATACCTTGGGTCTTTAGTGACCCGGAACCTCATTCCATCCCCTTTACCTCATCCACGTTTTGGAGTTATAATGCTCACACCTCTTTACTATTTATCAAGCTTTCTATTCTGAATAGTTTAAAGGCGAAATTGCACAAAATATATATAATTTCCAAAAGGTCAAAGAGTCATTAAAGATCCGAGATATGTAATACTGTTGCTTTTTCTGCGCTTCCATAAATCAGATGTTTATGATTATTCCATATAGTTTACTGTCACAGGATTGCCAGTATATTTCTTTGTTTATTACAAGACAAATGAGTACTATATTCATACAAATGAATACTACTGTATGTCATGTTAATTTTCTGTGAAAATGGTGAATTATCAGCACTCAAAATGCTTGCACACATACATATCATACATGCTATATCTTAGTCACGGTGGCGCTGATGTTTCAGTGATTAACTTGATTTAAATTTGGCATTGCTATTTGACGAAGCAGCAGTGTGAAAGTAAACTATAACAAGTGTAACACATGTACAGTGTGATTTGGCTATTGACATTTGCGTGTACTTCTGAAATTATGTAATTAAGCGTCTATTTAAACTCAAAAAGTAATTAATTGTGTTCTAAAGAGCGGCACACACGGAACATATTTTTAAAGATGCCCTTCCCTTTGTGTGTTATTCCTGGTTTCGGTCATTATCTCTTGCCTTCTGACGGTCACGATCGCTGTCTTTCATGTCTGGGCGCTACCCACACGGAGACAGTGTTCGTGGATGGGTCATGTACTCATTGCGAGAACATGTCCATGGCAACGTTGCGGTATTTGATACAGTATATGAAAATAAAACATAAAAATATAACAGAATATATTCTATTATTTTATAACTGTCTTAAAAAAAAATATTCAAAAAAGAAAAATCTAATTGTTTTGAAAATTTGACACTGTTGGGCATTTTGTAGATCCATTTGTGGTAGATATTCGTCACTTAGGTGGCTTAAGACCCGAGCATGTAAAAATGTTTGGCGAAACATCCATGCATTTAGGGGTAAAATAAAGAGCAATCTCCAATAGGGAGGCAGCATTAAATATGCTATATGTAAGATTGACAACAAGCATTTGAAATGGGTACTGCAGTCCAAATTCAAAATATTGGAGAGTTGTCTGCCCCGCCCCAGACTCGAAGCTCATGCAGGTTGCCAGAATGAGGACACGCAACAGGAACGAGTGAAACTGAAAATGTCAAGCGACGAGCTTTACACTGTAAGTTGATCAGCTAATGTGTACGTTTGCAATGTTTTTATTGTTTGCAAATTATAAACCAGCTCATTTGGATTTTTTTACTCTGTCAGTGTTAGCGTGATGCATTGCTGGCTATGTACGGTAGCCAAAGCTAAGCCCGTTTACCCGAATACAAAAGCCCACTGCTCCAGAAACACACACTCTGTAGTTGGAGTTACTACTTTACAGGCCCCGATAACATATTGCTTAATTTACAGAAAACGTATAAATAATTTCACGTTCATGTCTGAGTAGTAGCCCACAGTTCTTCCTTGTTGCAGCCCAATGCAGATCTCAGTTAAATTGCATTACATCAACTTACTTAGTTTCAGCTACATACTTATGTATTCATATTAGGATATACACTTCACAATGGGGGTTGAAAACGAATATTGATTCAGATACTGACCAGTATGAAAGTGTTCCACTTGATAGACATCCAATACTGAACAGTGCCGGGGCCATCAAGTGATGCTTCTTCCAGTTCCTCTTGCTATGAGGTGGAGGTGCTTGGACACTCCTAGCTTAAAAGAACATGCCATAATCAACCTATGTACACAGAAAATTGTACATCGTTGAACTAAAATATTTACCTTGCAATCTAACGCTAGCGACATTTCACCACAGTCATTGATTCAGTCACAAAATACAATAAACTCTTCTAAAATGGATGTAAGGTTTACATTAGATTAGATAGATAAAACTGTAGCAAGTAGCTAGGGTTGGGTATGAGTAACGTTACTCAATTTGGACGTCAGTATTCATTAAATGTATAGAGTAATCACATTCGTAAATTGAGTCAATTTTGAGTCAAGCTTGTGGTTTCTGTCATATTTTTCTGTCACATTGGTTGTTGCCGAGGTAGTAAACAGCCGTGGCCTGTCCGCTCTGCCGCATCCTTTAAAACAGGATGCACATGAAACACAGAGTATGAATGCGAGTACTCAAATGTTGAATTTACTCAAAATGTCCATCCCCACTAGTAGCCGAGATAAATTAGATTGCTAATTTAGGTGATGCTCAATGCTTACCTGTTAAGGAGAAAATTAGCCAACTCAGCATCCGTTTAAAAAGGATTTCTGGGCTCTGAGCTGTCTCCATCTTCCAAAGGCATCTCCAGTATTTATCCTTGTTTTACTATGCCTCTGGTCATTGTGGTTTTTAGACGGATGGCGAGGCTTTTTAGGTCGGGTGGAATCTGTTATCTCTGATCCAGTTCGTTTGCTGGCTTCCATGGCTGCAGCATGCAGTGTTGTTTGCCTGCAAACTTGTTCAAATCTGGCAACCCGGCAGTGTCGAAATACTATTGGTGAGTGGGCAGTGGGCGGGACCACACAGGCCAAAACATAAACAGAAATTCCGGCCTGGAATGGAAACTTCAAAATAGAATATACTGGCTATAGCATTGTTATCGGAGAAGCCAGTATTTCAACTTAGCATGTTTCCTAATTCTCTAATTACATGTTATGTTCATTTTATGGTCATTAGTACAGTAAAAATATTACATATAGCACCTTTAAGCCTAATTTATAGTTACTGGGCGAACAGGCTTCACTTAGTTCTCCTACACATTTTGATGAAATGCAGTAACGTTTGTGTACAGCAAATGTGTTCATTTGGTTATATTTCTCCTGTTCACATACATTCTCTGAAATTCTTGACCTAGGAGAACTCGGCTGGTCGAAGAGCATTGATAACTGGTTAAAACTAATCGTGGGTGGGTATTTGCATACCACTCCCCCGAACATATGGGTATAAAAGGAGCTGGTATGCAACCACTCATTCAGATTTTCTCTTCGGAGCCGAACGGTCGATGCTCACTGAGTTGAATTCTCATGGCTGTTCATTCACCTCTGCTGGATCTGATGGCGCATTTCAGCGGATTCTCCCCCTCTGCACTGGTGCACTGCAGAGAATGCCCCTGGGCGCTTCGGCAGAAATAAAAGAGTATATTCTGAAAAAAAGAGTATATTTCTCTAAAAGAGCGACACACACAGAACATCTTTTTAAAGATGCCCTTCCCTTTGTGTGTTATTCCTGGTTGCGGTCATTATCTCTTGCCTTCTGACAGTCACGATCACTGTCTTTCATGTCTGGGCGCTAACCATGCGGAGACAGTGCTCGTGGATGGGTCATGTACTCATTGCGAGAACATGTCCATGGCAACGTTGCGGTTGCGGCTTGCCTTCGTAAGAAACCAAGCCACCCCAGTGGCTCTCCGCCTCGGTCCTTCTACCTACGGGTATGAGGCCAGCGCGGCTAGCACTGGGGGCGATTTGGGGACCTCAATGGGACCACCTCCGCCGGGTATCCTCCCACGGACCTCCCATTCACCAGCACGCTCATCTGTGCTGATCGGGCTTCCGGATGAGTCCGCCGGCTCGTCTCACGGTGAGTTCGACATCTTGTTCAGAGCCCACGAAGGTGATGAGCTCTCGAGCGCAGCATCGGAGAACGGGCTCGTCCAGTCAGACGCGGAAGCCTCAGCTGGGCTCCCCCCCTCGGATACGGTCGCCCAGTCACAGGCTGACGCGGAGATGACGGACATGCTTTCCCAGGCAGCTGTGAACTTCAGGCTAGAGTGGAACCCTCCACTCTCCCCTGAACCCTCGCAGCTCGATGATTGGTTCCTGGGCCCACGGCACCGCTCACAGCCACACCCCGCTCCAGTTCCTTTCTTCCCGGAAGTGCACGAGGAGCTGACAAGGTCGTGGGAGGCACCTTTTACTTCCCGGTCCTGATCTTTCAGCCCCCCCGTCCTCACTACCCTCGATGGTGGGGCGACCAAGGGGTATTTGGTGATCCCACCTGGTGGATAAGGCGCTCGCGGTGCACCTATGCCCGCAGAGCGCCGCCACCTGGCGTGGGCACCCGAAGCTCCCATCCAGGGCTTGTAGGTTTACGTCATCCCTGATGGCCAAGGCCTACGGTGCCGCTGGACAAGCCACTTCCACCCTGCATGCCATGGCTCTCCTGCAAGTCCACCAAGCCAAGGCGCTAAAGGAACTGCACGAGGGTAGTTCCACCCCGGGATTGATGCAGGAACTGCGCTTGGTGACCGACATCGCCCTCCGGGCGACGAAGGTCAAGGCGCGGTCTCTCGGGTGGGCGATGTCCACCTTGGTGTCCAGGAGCGCAACCTTTGGCTCAACCTGGTCGAGATGGGAGAGGCCGACAAGGCACGGTTCCTTAGTGCCCCCATTTCCCAGGTTGGCCTGTTCGGTGACACTGTTGAGGACTTTGCCCAGCAGTTCTTGGCAGTGAAGCAGCAGACAGACACTATCCAACACATCCTGCCCCAGCGCGGCTCAAGATTCCACACCCCATCTGCTCGTCGCCAAGGGCGTCCTCCTGCGGTGACTGCACCGGCTCCGCCACAAACCGCCCCTGCAGGAAGCAGATGCCACCCGTCTCACGGCCGGCTGCCAAGAACCTGAGAAACACTTCGAAGCACCCCTGAGACAGGCAACACAGGGGCAAGGAAACCCGCTTCTCTGGAGCTGGTAAGCAGACCACTCCATCCCCCAGTGAAGGGCCGGGAGGAGAATTTTTTGTTACCTTTTCATTTAATTTCGCCGCACGTCCAAGTGGCTGCGGTACCCAAGAATTCAGCAAAAGAACGGTTTCCTTGTTCCCTGGGTCACATTCCCGGTGCGCACGGCCGTCATCACGACCACCGTCCACCATTCCATTTCGGCAGGTTTGGCGCTCCAGCAGCGGTCTCCCCGCCCCTGCGCACCCAGCTGTGGCACAAATCCGCCCCCAATGTGACGGTCTCCATGGATCACAAGGACAGGCCTCTTCCTCCCCCATCCCAGGCTGTTCCGGGGGTGGTCACAAGGTGCTTCGATGTCCCTGAACTCAGCACGGCCATGGCACGACATGGCTCCTCAGGCTCCACCCCACCACGAGGCCCCACTCGCCGGTACATCTGACGAGATTGTCTCCGTGGTCCCCCTCGCCCGGAGCTTGGATGCGTGGCTTGCGCTTTCCAACCTGTCGCGATGGCTGGTCCGGACCGTCCGACTTGGCTACGCAATTCAGTTTGCCAGGCATCCGTCCCGGTTTAGCGCTGTCCACTTCACCTCGGTGAAGGGCAAGAACGCCGCTACCTTGCGCGCGCAAATTGCTACCCTCCTACGGAAGGGTGCGATAGAGCTGTCCCTCTGGCCGAGATGAAGAAGGGGTTTTTCAGCCCCTACTTCATTGTACCGAAGAAATGCGGTGGGTTGTGGCCAATCTTGTACCTGCAAGTACTGAACCGGGCTTTACACAGACTCCCGTTCAAGATGCCGACGCAAAAACGCATTCTAGCAAGCGTCCGGCATCAAGATTGCGGTGGTAGACCTGAAGGATGCGTACTTCCACATCTCGATTCTACCTCGACACACACCCTTCCTGCGGTTTGTATTCGAGGGTCGGGCATATCAGTACAAGGTCCTCCCTTTCGGCCTGTCCTTGTCCCCTCGCGTCTTCACAAAGTTCGCAGAGGCAGCCCTTGCCCCGTTAAGGGAAGTGGGCATTCGCATCCTCAACTGTCTCGATGACTGGCTAATCCTAGCTCACTCTCATGATGTGTTGTGTGCGCACAGGAACCTGGTGCTCTCGCACCTCAGCCAACTAGGGCTTTGGGTCAACTGGGAAAAGAGCAATCTCCTCCCGGTTCAGAGCATCTCTTTTCTCGGCTTGGAGTTGAACTCAGTCTCGATGACAGTGCGCCTCACGAACGAGCGCACACAGTCGGTGTTGACCTGTTTGAAGGTGTTCAGACAGAAGACAACGGTTCCACTGAAACTGTTTCAGAGGCTCCTGGGACATATGGCATCCTCAGCAGTGGCCACTCCGTTCGGGTTGATGCATATGAGACCACTTCAGCACTGGCTCCAGACTCGAGTTCCGAGATGGGCATGGCGCCATGGGACACATCGCGTGGCCATCACACCAGTCTGTCGCCGCCTCTTCAGCCCTTGGACCGACCTCACATTTCTACGGGCAGGCGTTCCCCTAAAGCAGGTCTCCAGGCGCGTCGTGATAACAACAGACGCCTCCAAAATGGGCTGGGGCACTATTTGCAACAGGTACGCAGCCGCCGGCTCCTGGACAGGCCCGCGGCTATGTTGGCACATCAGCTGCCTCGTGTTGTTGGCAATTCTGCTCGCCCTGCAGAGGTTTCGGCCATTGATCCAGGGCAAGCAAGTGTTACTTCAGACAAACAACTCTGCAACAGTGGCATACATCAAACGTCAAGGCAGTTTACGCTCCCGTTGTATGTCACAGCTCGCCTGCCGTCTCCTCCTCTGGAGTCAGCAGCACCTCAAGTCGCTGTGAGCCACTCACATCCCAGGCAACCTCAACACTGCAGTGGACGCACTGTCATGACAGGTTACTCCACCCTCAGGTGGTCCAGCTGGTTTGGAGTCGATTCGGACAGGCACAGGTAGACCTGTTCGATCCCCGAGAATCCTCCCACTGACCGCTCTGGTACGCCCTGACCAAGGCACCTCTCGGTATAGACATGCTGGCCCCCTGGACAACGCAAATATGTGTTTCCCCCAGTGAGCCTACTTGCAGTGAGCAGGTCATCCTAGTAGCACCCTACTGGCCCACTCAGACGTGGTTCTCGGACCTCATGCTCCTTGCGACAGCCCCCCCCCCCCGGCGATTTCCCCTGAGGAAGGACCTTCTTTCTCAGGGATGGGGCACCATCTGGCACCCGCGACAGCCCCCCTCTGGCGATTTCCCCTGAGGAAGGACCTTCTTTCTCAGGGACGGGGCACCATCTGGCACCCGCGACCAGACCTCTGGAATCTCCATGTCTGGCCCCTGGACGGGACACGGAAGATTTAAGTGGCCTACCACCCATGGTGGTAGACATGATCACTCAGGCTAGGGCTCCCTCTACGAGGCGCCTGTATGCCTTGAAGTGGCGTCTGTTCGCTAAGTGGTGTTCTTCCCAATGCAAAGACCCCCAGAGATGCACAATTGGATCGGTGCTTTCCTTCCTGCAGGAAAGGTTGGAGGGGTGGCTTTCCCCCTCCACCTTGAAGGTGTATGTAGCTGCTATAGTGGCACACCACGACACAGTGGACAAGTCCTTAGGGAAGCATGACCTGATCATCAGGTTCCTGAGAGGCGCCAGGAGGTTGAATCCCTTTAGACCGCGCCTCATTCCCTCATGGGACCTCTCTGTAGTTCTTCAGGGTCTACGGGGAGCCCCCTTTGAGCCCCTGCAGTGAGCTGAGCTTAAGGCACTCTCTTTGAAGACTGCCCTCCTGACTGCGCTCACTTCCATCAAGAGGGTAGGAGACCTGCAAGCGTTCTCTGTCAGCAAAACGTGCCTGGAGTTTGGTCCGGGCTATTCTCATGTGATCCTGAGACCCCGACTGGGCTATGTGCACAAGGTTCCCACGACCCCATTAGGGATTAGGTGGTGAACCGGCAAGTGCTGCCCCAGGAGGAGGCAGACACAGCCCTGACGTTGCTGTGTCTGGTGTGAGCTTTATACATATATTTGGATCTATTTAGAGTCTCTGAGCAGCTCTTTGTCTGCTTTGGTGGATAGCAGAAAGGAAGCGCTGTCTCCAAGCAGAGGATCGCCCACTGGGTCTTTGATGCCATAGCAATGGCATATCACGCTCCAGACGTGTCGCCTCCTGCAGGGCTACGAGCCCACTCTACCAGGATTGTGGTGGCGTCCTGGGCCTTGACCAGTGGTGCCTCTCTAACAGATATTTGCAGAGCAGCAGGCTGGGCAACACCCAACACCTTTGCGAGGTTCTACAATCTCTGGGTTTTCATCCCGTGTAGTGGCAGGCACAAGCAGGTAAGTCTGGGACAGCTCGCCAGGTGTATCGCTTGCGCATAGCGCCTTTCACCTCCCCTTAGCTAAAAACGTGCGCTGTTGACTCCCAGTAGTTTTTACAAAGTGTGTTCCCTGGATGAATTCCTCCAAGCCCTGTGGCAGACGAGTTTGCAGAGAAACTCGTTGCTGGCTCAGTATGTGCTAACTAAGCCCTGTACTGGGGTAGGTGCTCCGCATATGTTGGTTCCCCATAGGTGACCCCATGCAACGTATATCTTCCGCTAAATCGTTTCCCTGTTGGTAAACTGTGTCTTCCTTGGGCAGAGGCCTCTTCTCCACATGACATACTTCCGTCTCTCTGGGCGGGGTGTGGTCTCCGCAGTGTCTTCCCCTTGGGAGTGACACCCCCCAATGTAGACACTGGTGACCCCGGTCGGTTAAAAAATTTCATTCTTTTTTTGGGGAGAGAAAAAAAAGAGGATAAGAGGCCACGACTGGGCTAGCCTGTCCCTATCTTTTGGGCTGTCAACTTGTCCCTGAAGGGCCGTTGGACACTCATAACAGCATTGGGGGAGGTTACGTGTCGGCCTGGTGCGCTGGCTACGAGGCACACAGTGGTCTGCCTGTTTCGCACCGCCAGTTCACGTGACAAAGTTCAGCTTCTTATGGCATTTCGTATAGGAACCCCTAGTGTCACTACATCGACACAATGCCGAGTGAGTGACAGATAGGGAACGTCCTGGTTACTTTCGTAACCTCCGTTCCCTGATGGAGGGAACGAGACGTTGTGTCCCTCCTGCCACAATGCTGGACTACCCGCTGAAATGGCCGGGACCTTGTCTTGGCTCCTCAGCACAAAACCTGAATGAGTGGTTGCATACCAGCTTCTTTTATACCCATATGTTCGGGGGAGTGGTATGCAAATACCACTCGCCAATTCCCATTGACCTTTTTTCTAAGACCAGAGGTGTTTCGGGCTCCCAAGAGTGACCCCTAGTGTCACTACATCGACACAACGTCTCATTCCCTCCATCAGGGAATGGAAGTTACGAAAGTAACCAGAACGTTACCTAGGTTACTGTTGTTAAAATTGATTACTTTGAAGCTCATCTCTCAGTGATTGTGCAGAAGTAGGCTATCCTTTTTTATATGATTCGCAGCACAAACTCCACAAAGACACCGTGGCCACACAAATGAGTGGAGAGAGATTGAAGGTTTTATGAACTCAGATCAAATAACTTGACAAGTTTCATAAAGCAAAGAAGTGACACAGAGCTAAAAGCGCCAATCCAAGGAGAGAAAAACCTGCATTATTGGCATTGTTTCTGTGGCTGGAACAGTACGTTAAACACAGTGACATCAACCCCAATTAACACATTTTAAAACAATGTCACGCATAGTATAAACGCCGGCTTCATTCGCCTAGGGTGCTTTAGTTCATCCAGGAGAAAAAAGTTCTTCCATAGAATAAATCAGGCTTTAAGCTTAAACAGATACATTTGCTCTGAGTAGGAGTGTGCAGCAAAGCCATTATCTGTATTTGTATCTGTATCTGTTCATATAACAAAATTATCTGTGTCACTATTCGGATAGAACCAGGTGTGGGTGGGGCTTAAACTGGAAGTGCATCAAAACTAAATTAAATGCCCAATTTTAAATGTTACTCTTACATTAATAGTTTCTATTAATAAAATATGCCTTGTATATGCCTTTTCATAATAATATCCTAATAATAATAATAATAATAATAATTATTATTATTATTATTATTATTATTATTATACAACTATTATTTAAAAAAAAAAATCTTACTAGATGAAGCTGAATTTGTTAGCCACATTAACTGTGGAATATGTTGTGGTTACTCCTGGTATTTAAGATATTAATATCTGCATGAAACAGAATTTTCATTTGTCTGTGCATGTATAACAACATTATTCTGGAGGCAAGAGATGTCAAGCAAAATGTAAAATGTCAACTTTAAAAGAAATAGATATACGGGCTCCGACGTGAAATCATCCCTTCAGGTCAGGAATTTAACATTGCACTCATGTTTAGGCTATAAATAAATACATGAGAATCATGTGTTAATCGTGCGATACATTAACATAGACATTTCTAGAAGTGGAAAGTGTATATGATGCTGTATCTTAATGTTACACTTGACAAGCTCCAGACGCGTACAATTAACAGAGATTGCGCCCATCTGATCTGAAATCACAACGTGCACATTTTCATTCATAAGGTTTACACTTTAGAAATATTGGCTGCACAGATTCATAAATTCTTTGTAATTTTATATAAGTTTATTTAAAATGTGAATTTATGCTTGTGCCTCTTGGATAATCAGTCATAAGAATATTTTTTTATATTATTCGTATTAATCCGTTATTCGTTTTGAAGTCATTATTCGTGCCTTTCCGAATGAAGTATTCGGCTTCGGGCACATCCCTAGTTCTGAGTAAAACAATAATTAAAAAATGCATTTATCCTACAGCCTACTTATAATCAGTAACTGAGTCAAAAACATGGTGATGAAGAAGCAAGGTTTAACTACAGTTCTGATTATATTACAAAGAAGTAAAGTGCAGAACAGGGACTACTATGCAGGTACTAAATGTCTTTTTTTTTACTGAACCATCTGAATGAACTGATTCACTACACTGAGTCAGATTTTCCAGCACTACATATGAGAGAGAGGACAACTTAGTAGAGTGTGTCTAGTAGTTTACTAGACTCGTTTTATCACGCTACAGTGCCACTTGTTGGAAAATTTTAATTGGAAAAGCTACACTATTTTTTTATTTTTTTTTTAAATAGCTGAACTAATGTAATGCTATTAAAAAATATAGTTAAGTTAGTAGTGTCACTACTTTTAGTAACTTACTCCCCAACACCATTAGAATGTCAGTCAATCTGCAGTATAAAGGTTAGACTTACTTTAAGCAACTCCAGATCATTGATTTGTCCTTGTTTGGCTCTCTCTTACAGTGAACTTGCTGGACTCTCGCTCTGTAATTGGTGACCTGGGCTGGGTCGCCTACCCGAAGAATGGGGTGAGTTGCACACATCTTCCTTTCTCTGAGCACTGCGAGTTAAGAGCTGGCTTAGGAGAACATCTCAAGGTCTCCAATTCCCTTGACGGCAGAAAAGATAGTTTCAAAGTGAAAAATAATAGAACATGGAGAGAGCATTGCTGAGAGGGAGAGAAAGAGAGAGAGAGTGAGAGAGAGAGAGAGAGAGAGAGAGAGAGAGAAGGCTACGAGAGGTCAGAGTCAACCAGAGAACGAGGGAAAGCCCTGTTTTGTTCTAAAAGAGAAAGACACACTAAACCTGCTGTTCTAATTCTTTGCAAACCTCTGAACATAATTTATTTATGTCCCGATTTCTTGGCATATAACATATTAAGAATATCAGAATGAGGGGGCCTGGGTAGCTCAGCGAGTATTGATGCTGACTACCACCCCTGGAGTTGCGAGTTCAAATCCAGGGTGTGCTGAGTGACTCCAACCAGGTCTCCTAAGCAACCAAATTGGCTTGGTTGCTAGGGAGTGTAGAGTCACATGGGGTAACCTCCTCGTGGTCGCTATAATGTGGTTCTCACTCTCGGTGGGGCGCGTGGTGAGTTGTGCGTAGATGCCACGGAGAATAGCGTGAAGCCTCCACGTGCACTACATCTCTGCGGTAACACGCTCAACAAGCCACATGATAAGATGCGCAGACTGATGGTCTCAGATGTGGAGGCAACTGAGATTCATCCTCTGCCACCCGGACTGAGGCAAGTCACTACGCCACCACGAGGACTTAGAGCGCATTGAGAACTGGGCATTCCAAATTGAAAAAAAAAAAAAAAAAAAAGAATATCAAAGTGAAGAAAACTGAAGCAAGATTAAATGGTTTGTCAGCAGAAAAGTAACACAAGTGTTGAGTATGTTGGTTCATTTTTTGACAGGCTGTCAAAGGAATCAGCAGCTACAAACTAGAATGGAACAGAAAAATAAATAACCAGCATTGCTTTAGGGCTGTCAGTATCGTGATTTTAGCCAAGACAAGAAAATAAAAAGTACTTTAACACCCCAAAGAACAAGGAACACCATTGTGTTAACATCTGATGACATCACCCAGTTCCAGCTTGCTGATACAGTTCGTCAAAGGAATAGAAAGGAATAGTTCACCCTAAATTGGAAATTCAGTCATTATTTACTCACCCTGTCAAACCCTTATGACTTTCTTCTGTGAAACACAAAATTAGATGTTATGCAGAATGTCTGAGCTACTCTTTTTCATACAAGTCAGTGGTGATTTATTATAAAAAGTATATAGTCCATGATTTGTCCGCTATATTCAATGCCTTCTGAAGCTATACGATAATAAAAATTATAGCATCCACAAAAATAAAAAACGGTTGTGAAAGTATTACTATAGTAAAAACGTGGTTAATTTTCAAAAGTATTAAACATGTAGGGGACAACATTAAATTGAACATAAATTTACATTCAATTAGGGCTGTCACGATTATGAAATTTGGCTGACAATTAATTGTCAAACAAATACTTGTGATATTAATTGTCTGTTTTAGGGCTATGATGATTAATTGTCTCTTTAAGGGCTTTCAAGATTAATTGTCATCTAAATTGTCATTTTTCAAGGTGTGCTTTTTTCTGCATGTGTACTACATTCAATTTAAGAAGTCATTTTTATTTAACTTGAAATATATAAATCAAATAATAAAATAGGGATACGTGATTTCCTTGTAAGGCTTTAAAAACGTATGAATGACATGAAAAATTATATTTTAATAATCAAAATATTTCTAAGTACTTAAAATATTCTTTTTGGTCAAATTTAGTTTTGGTAAATTTTGCATTTATACTGTAATTTCATAAAAACATTTAAATATATATTTGTTTATATAGATATATATTTTATTATATTTATAGAATATTTTATAATATTATGCAATAGTAAAATATTTATATCCTAATTTCTTCACTTTCACACATTATTTTAATGCTCTGATTAAACCCACGAGCCCTTATTTGTCATGAAGCAAAACCTTTAAGATCGTTTCATCATTTCATTTCCCAAAGAAATAGATTAAGTGTGCTGTGTCACTACACTACGTGTCATTGACACTGCGTATGAACCAGGAACATTTTCCATTAAACGATCATTTATAGTGAAACCAGAGAGCTTTGCGTTCACTATCACAGTTTATACTTGTTTGTATATATTTTCTCGGGAGTTTGGTGCGAGCCTCTGCTGACAACGCACGCATCAGAGCACTTCCACGCGCTCCTCCGAACAGAAGCTGTTGAAGTCCGCAGTGTGGCTTAATGATGCTCGGACTCTGAGTTCAGCTGAATGACACACAAACGCGCCGTTCATGGCATTACAGTGTATTCGCTTAAAATTCCCCTTTTGGGACATTAAAATGTGATTGGAATTAGAATGGCCAATAATGGCGGTTATCTCAAATAACCGCAGTTAGATCAAATAACCGCAATCAGATGTTTATTTAATAATCGCAACAGGCCTACACTGAATAGAAACTAATAAAACTATTTTAGATTTACAGTTGAAGTCAGAAGTTTACATACACTTAGGTTGAAGTCATTAAAACTCATTTTTTAACCACTCCACAGATTTAATATTTGCAAACTATAGTTTTGGCAAGTCGTTTGGACATCTACTTTGTGCATGACATGAGTAATTTTTCCAACAATTGTTTACAGACAGATTGTTTCACTTTCAATTGACTATATCACAATTCCAGTGGGTCAGAAGTTTACATACACTAAGTTAACTGTGCCTTTAAGCAGCTTGGAAAATTCCAGAAAATTATGTTAAGCCTTTAGACAATTAGCCAATTAGCTTCAGATAGGAGGTGTTCTGAATTGGAGGTGTACCTGTGGATGTATTTTAAGGTCTACCTTCAAACTCATTGCCTCTTTGCTTGACATCACGGGAAAATCAAAAGAAATCAGCCAAGACCTCAGAAAACAAATTGTGGACCTTCACAAGTCTGGTTCATCCTTGGGAGCAATTTCCAAATGCCTGAAGGTACCACGTTCATCTGTACAAACAATAGTATGCAAGTATATACCCTATGGGACCACGCAGCCATTATACCGCTCAAGAAGGAGACGCATTCTGTCTCCTAGAGATGAGTGTAGTTTGGTGTGAAAAGTGCAAATCAATCCCAGAACGACAGCAAAGGACCTCGTGAAAATGCTAGAGGAAACAGGTAGACAAGTATCTTTATCCACAGTAAAACGAGTCCTATATCGACATTACCTGAAAGGCTGCTCAGCAAGGAAGAAGCCCCTGCTCCAAATTCACCATAAAAAGCCAGACTGCAGTTTGCAAGTGCACATGGGGACAAAGATCTTACTTTTTGGAGAAATGTCCTCTGGTCTGATGAAACAAAATGGCTATAATGACCATTGTTATGTTTAGAGGAAAAAGGGTGAGGCTTGAAAGCCGAAGAACACCATCCCAACCATGAAGCATGAGGGTGGCAGCATCATGTTGTGGGGGTGCTTTGGTGCAGGAGGGACTGGTGCACTTCACAAAATAGATGGCATCATGAGGAAGGAAAATTATGTGGATATATTGAAGCAAAATCTCAAGACATCAGCCAGGAAGTTAAAGCTTGGTCGAAAATGGGTCTTCCAAATGGCTTAAGGACAACAAAATGGCTTAAGGACAACAAAGTCAAAGTATTGGAGTGGCCATCTCAAAGCCCTGACCTAAATCCGATATAAAATTTGTGGGCAGAACTGAAAAAGCATGTGCAAGCAAGGAGGCCTACAAACCTGACTCATTTACACCAGTTCTGTCTGGAGGAATGGGTCAAAATTCCAGCAACTTATTATGAGAAGCTAGTGGAAGGGTACTCAAAATGTTTGACCCAAGTTAAACAATTTAAAGGCAATGCTTCCAAATACTAACAAAGTGTATGTAAACTTCTGACCCACTGGGAATGTGATGAAAGAAATAAAAGCTGAAATAAATCATTCTCTCTAGCATTATTCTGACATTTCACATTCTTAAAATAAAGTAGTGATCCTAACTGACCTAAGAAAGGGAATGTTTTCTACAATTAAATGTCAGGAATTGTGAAGAACTGAGTTTAAATGTAAATGTATTTGGCTAAGGTGTATGCAAACTTCTGATTTCAACTGTATATACTATACCTATTTTATATAACTGAATTAAAATATAGTGATTCATAGCAGCAATTAACTAAACATTTTGGTTAAAATAGAAGGCAAAGTCTAAAGTTCCTTTAAGGCGTGAGACTCAAGGGAATCAGTGAATCATTTATGTGAACAAGTTAATTAACATTAACCTTCTGAAAGAATCGACTCACTAAAACCACTGCTAAAAATAAGAGAATAATTTATTTTATACAAAGAGTTTAATTTACGTCAACTGTCCAAAAGAACCAGTGCTAGACAAGAGAGAGAGGATGGTTTAGGTGAGTGCGTTTTACAGCGATTAGCGATTACTCCCTTGGCTCCATTGCTGCGTTCGCAATAAAGTGTGACAAATATAGCGTTGTGGCCCTGCAGCGAAAATGCAGCTCATTACTAGAAAAGCTACACTATAGTGAGAATAGCCGAGCTACTGTTATGCTACTAAAAAAAATTATTTAAGTTAGTAGCGCCATATACTTTTAGGAAACTACTCTCCAACACTGGCAAATTAACGTCAAATCTGGCAATAATAACCAAGCACAAATATAATTTGTGAGCTCTGATGGAGGGCAAGATCAGCAAATAGTGACATACAAGCACACAAGTCATATCGACTACTTTTATGGTGTTTTTATGATGATTTGTTTGTCCTTTTTGAAGCTTGAAATCACCAGCCACTTTTGTTGTTTTGGAAAAGAATAACTCACACTAACCCTTTAAAGTCAACATAAAACAACATTCAAATGTCATTTAACTTGTGTAATGTCACATATTACCAAGTGAAACAGGATATTCAATGAGAAAACAAATGTAGGACAGGACTTTTTTATTTTTTCCACCAAGAATCATATTGATAAGGAAAAGTGGGTGTTACATCGCAGAATGAAATCAAGTGGTGGAAGGTGAGGGTTGATAAAAAGAAAAGGGCTTGGTGACATCAATCGAGAAGAGATTTTGAATTTATGTTGACTTTAAAAAAAATCCAAAAATGATGCATGTCATTATATAGCTTTCAGACATCCATATAAGTATATTAGCAATAAGTCTAGTTGGTGCTTGGTTTACCACATCATCTTAACACTACCAGTACTAGTTCCTTGCTAAGTTGTCCCTTGAACTTCAATACTTTGATTAGAATTGCATTATAGCTTTATGACTGTTCAAACATTAAATTTCTTCATTCTCAATAGCAGCTTGCTCTAAAAGTACCCGTCCCTGCTGGTGTGTCGAGGCCATTGTTATTAACTAGCGCTGTATTAACAGTGTGATGTTATAGCTTAATTCAGTTTCCTGTTGTGATGGCGAAAAAGAGCTCTTGCATTGTGCTTACCTGCACCTGCCTTCCAATACAACAATAAAGCACAACAATAGAGCCAAAAGTCTACTGGCACGCTCAATAACACCTGTTATGGGAGACAATTTTTCCACCTTTCAGATGAAAATACAAACATCCTTGCATGATATCCTGAATATGGCAGGAAATCAGGGGAGCGATAAATCAATGTCAAATACAGCAGAAGGCTATTTACATTCCTCTCAATGACTATTGAGATAAAGTGATTTTTGCTCTATTCTTAGATGTTAAAATTACTTCAGGGTGACACTTGCATTCAGCAATTATGTCAGCAGGCCTGAGATTTCAGGCATGTTTAGCACGTGTTTGCATCCAAACTCAAAAATTGCATGTCAACATCACTGATGCATCTGTCATTTTTATATAAAACAAAAACAAACAAAAAACATGTTTTACATTAACATCCCGTACAAAAATGTACCATGGCAGTACCATGATGCAGTAATGGTTATACCATGGTACTGAATGATTAACATATTAATCCGCCATTGTATTTATGTGATAGGTACTTCGAAGAATACCAAAGAATGACCATGGTAGATGTCCAAAAACACGGTGGCTCTAATGTACATTTCTGTTAATGATTGTCCAAGGAAAGTGGCAGAGTTAGGCACAATGCTCCCACATGGAAAGAAACACAGTTATATAATCAAATAGTTTAGCAAGACAAATGTGGGCATGGATTGGAGTCGGGGGTGGGGGTTGAGCAATTTCCAGGACATGTTGGTTTCATTGTGGGAGTTATTTTTGGGAGACTCAGAATTTTTGTTTACTGTTAAGAGTTGACTACACTTACAATCATATTAATTCAACAGAGCATCTGGAGTGGGAGATGGATTTAGCAACAGCGCATGAGCAGTCTTAAGAGTATCATTATAGCCTGTCACTTACACTGTAAATGTGAAATTTGGTGGATAAAACCTATTCAGTATAGCTAGGCATTGGCCAACAGTTACTGATTTTATTCTTTTTTTTTTTTTTTTTTTTAACAAAGTAATGTAAACTGAAACCAGCCAGGATTATTCTGCATAATTACTGAATTGCTATCTTCTTAAAAAAAAAAGAAAAGAAAAGAGAGAGAGAGAGAGAGAGAGAGACAGAGAGACAGAGAGAGAGAGAGAGATCAGGCATTAGCTATGTTCCACTATCTAGTGAGCTATTTTGCTGTCTACTGTACAGAATACTAACCGAAACTGAACCTCATAAGTGATTGATTTGGAATGCTCTGCATAGGCAGTAACTCCACTTGCTACACAAATAGCAATAGTTAGGTGAAGTGCACTGGAGATTGTCTCACAATTGGAAAAAAAAAAAGAAAAAAGTTGCATGTTGCTAAGCTAATGACTTGGAACTTTAATAAGCATAACATACACAGAACACACAAACAGCATATTTTTAATTGGATTACTAAAACAATTTTAGCAATACATGAAGTGTTGATTGGAACACAAATACATTTACAATATTTGCTAGGGCTGTTGATTTAAGGTGTTAATTCAGTGCAATTCATTTAACAAAAAATAACATGTTAAAAATTAATGCAATTAGCCATGCCCCCAGACTATTATAAGGAATATTCCTACCAATGGAGCAATTCAAACTTGAAGTACCAACTTCTTGCTTTTAGGTGTCCCAGTCAGCAAGGGGCAGTAAACACAAAATACAGTTTTCAAATATATATATATATATTTTTTATTGAAGCAAAACAGTTATCAAACACCTATATCACCCATTTGAAAAACTATCTGCCCCCTTAAACTTAATAGCTGGTTGCAACACCTTTAGCAGCAACAACTGCAACCTAACTGGAAATCATTTTTTTTCATAATGCTGTGGTGGAATTTTGGCCCACTCTTCTTTGCAGAACTGCTTTAGTTCAGCCACATTGGAGAATTTTAGCATGAACTGCCCGTTTAAGGTCCTGCCACAGCATCTCAATCGGGTTCAAGTCAGGACATTGACTAGGCCACTCCAAAACTTTAACTTAGCTTCTTTTGAGTCATTCAGAGGTGGACTTATTCCTATACTTTGGATCATTGTCTTGCTGAATAATCCATTTGCGCTTGAGCTTGACTGATGACCGGACGTTCTCCTTTAGGATTTTCTGGTAGAGAGCAGAATTTATGTTTCCCTCAATTATTGCAAGTCACCCTGGTCCTGAAGCAGCAAAGTGTCCCCACACCATCACACTACCACCAGCATGCTTGACCGTAGGTATGAGGTTCTTTTTGTGGAATTCTGTGTTTGATTTACTCCTGATGTAATGGGATCTATGTCTTCCAAACAGTTCCACTTTCAACTTTCTGATAGTGGAGTCATGAATAGTGACCTTTATTGATGTGAGAGAGGCCTGCAGTTCCTTGGATGTTGTCCTTGGCTTTTTTTGTGACTTCCTGGATGAGTTGCCATTGTGCTCTTGTAGGAATTTTGGAAGGTCGGCCAATTAGGGGAAGGTTCACTACTGTGCTAAGTTTTCTCCATTTGGAGATAATGGCTCTCACTGTGGTTCTTTGGAGTTCCAGAGCCTTTGAAATAGTTTTGTAACCCAGACTGATGTATTTCAATCACCTTTTTCCTCATCATTTCTGGAATTTATTTCAACATTGGCATAATGTGCTACTGGGTGAGACCTTTTAGCCAACTTCATGCTGCTGAAGAAGTTCTATTTAGGTGTTGATTTGATTGAGCAGGGCTGGCAGTAATTAGGCCTGGGTGTAACTAGTCCAGCTGAACCCCATTATGAATGCAGTTTCATAGATTTGGGGATTTAGTAACTAATTTTGGGGCAAATACTTTTTCACACAGGCCCTGTTGGTACTGGATAACTTTTTGCTTCAATAAATAACATTATCATTTAAAAACTTTATTTTGTGTTTACTCAGATTGCCTTTGTTTTATGTTAGATTTTGTTTGAATTTTTGAAACAATTTAGTATGAGATATACAAAAAATATATATATAAATATATAAGAAATCAAGATGGGGAAAAATATTTTTTCACAGCACTGTAACTTAACTAAATTTTTCAGTAGCTTGACAGTAGCTCAGCTACTTTTAAAACAGAGTAGCTTTTCCAGTAGCGAACTACTTTTTCCAGCAAGTAGCGGTGTAGCACGATCAAACGCTACATCATGTTTTGGTCAGATTATAACTAATAATAGTATTAATGTTACTATTTTGCTTCATTTGGTCAGGTCTAGTCTCAGCAACGTTATGCAGCAATAAAATGAAGTCAGCTTACTACCTGAATGTACTAAATGACCAGGTTATCCCATCAATGGAATTTCTTTGTTTTTTTTTTTTTTTTTTTCATGACGTCACTGGCATATTCCAGGACAACAATGCCAGGATTCATTGGGCTCAAATTGTGAAAGAGTGTTTCAGGGAGCATGAGGAATAATTTTCACTCATAAATTGGTCACCACAGAATCCTGACCTTAACCCCATTGAAAGTCTTTGGGATGTGCTGGAGAAGACTTTATGGAGTGGATTCGACTCTCCCGTCATCAATACAAGATCTTGGCAAAAAATGAATGCAGCTCTGGATGGAAATAAATGTTGTGACATTGCATAAGGTTCTCGAAATAATGCCATGATGAATGCGCACCTTAATCAAAGCTAAAGGCGATCCAACAAAATATTAGAGTATGTGACTTTTTCTTTGGCCTGGCAGTGTATATATTTATTATTTGTAATAATTATTATATTTTTATTATTATTTAATTAAATTATTTAAATTAATTAATTAATGCACAATCATGGGACTTGATTAATTACATAGAATTTTTATGCATTATTTTTATATAATTAATCATACCAAATGAATGCATTAAAGTGAAAGCCCTAATAATTGTTTAATCATTATATATTAAATCACTTAAAAATAATAATAATAATAATTAGATGAAAACTTTAATCGATTGACAGCCCTTATTTTTACAATTTCTCTTCCGCCATCTTGAATCTTTTCACTGAGCTTGTTTCAATACAACTTGCTCTCGCTAGTCAGATGCAGGTGATACTAAGGGGAGGGATTCTTATTCTAGAGAGCATGTCATTGGACAGTAACCTGTTATATGCAAAATGAGTTATAAGTATACATCACTGTGAATCGTTAATTTAACAATGATATAAATTGGAAATTTTCCCTATGGTGGGTCATCTGAAAAGTCCACACAGTGTGCTGAAATATGCTAATACTGTGGAGGGTGTGGTAAGGGACCATCTGAAAAGTCCACATATTGTGCTAAAACTGTGGATTTTTTTTTTTATTGAAAAACAGAAGGTTCAATATAAATATTTAATAATATGTACAAAATTACAAAGATCCAACAATGTATGAATACAATCACGTGTCATAAAGGCAAGAAGAAAAAATAAAAATAAAGTAAATAACAAACAATAACGTAAAAAAAAAAATAAAAAATAATAAATATAAACCAACACAGGTGTATACATAAGAAGATAAATAATCGAAGACAATATTTTGGTCATGCGTCAGAAAAGTTCTCAGCATATAAGAAAGTATATACACTTTTTATTATTAATAACTCAAAAAGCATTTATTGCTAAAACTGTGAAGGATTAAAAAAAAAAAAAAATAATAATTCTCCCTATTTTTCACAATCCCATGTTGGCAGGTATGGTTATAAGCATTTTGGTCCATCTTCCTGTAAGATAAAGAATGTTCAGTATATATTTAAAGGTTTAGATCTGCTTAAAATTAATTTTGTCTGCTTTTATGATGTACATATAGATTGCCTCAAAGCAAACAGATATGGACTAAATGCTACAAAACTGAAATGATGATGTCATGCTATCTTTCTGTCTAGGTAGACATCTCACTAGTTTTTGGAACAGAGCTTTATAATCTTGTATGCATGGTTCATGTGTCCATAATGTGATTGGGTCAGATGCTGTTTTTTTTTTCTGGATCTACAACAAGCAATCTGTACTGGCAGGTACATCACAAAACATCAGCGATTTTCTTTTTTATTTCTCCCGGTTTGTTTGTTTTCAACCCTGGCTTTATGCCACTTTAACCACTGTCAGAGTAGCCCAGCTCTCAACGAAGTCAATGAAGCGATTTATAGAAGCTCAGCTAAACTCAGGCTTTGTGCAGGCCTAGGGCACCTCTAGCTCACACTGCTGTCCTTTATTTCTTTGCTCTTACTGAGGGGAAAAAATGCATTTATGTGATGCTTAACAGAGGTACCTCTCCATCCACCCTTAAAAGTCACATTTACACACATCCCACCACAGTCATGCAATGACATTTTACCAAAATCATAGCAGGGAGTCGGTTTCAGCTGTGCTTGTCAGTCATGTTAAGTTCCATCCCCTCTGGACCCTGGCAGTGATGACAGAGGTAATGGTAAAGGGTGAGGGTTTGAACAGTTAGCATGGTCCAGTTAGCCCCTCCCATTGCAAAGAAAAATCACAAATGAGATCTCTCCAAGACATCAACAGGCCCATATCATTTGTTTTTTACACACAACCTCTAACCTGAAAAATGCAGTAACTTGTTTGGAAAAGGCTGTATGTGTGAAAGGGGCTGTTTGCTACAGAGTTGTTGTTGTTGTTTTTATTTATTTTTTTATTGGGGGGGTACTAATGCATACTAACTAGCCCAGACCCAGATGGAGCTCTCTCCTGAAGCATTTGTTACTGGCAATATGAGGCATGTGAACCTGCAGCATTTCATCTGAGGGTACGCACAAATATCTGACGAAAGCATATCTTTATATCTAGCAGGGTCCAGGGGCATGCTCCCCATGTGAGACACACAAACCATTCAATTCTGGTGATTTTGAGAGATGCATTTTATTTTTTTCTAGGGTATGTGTAGCATTCATGGAACTATTAGCTAAACCATTTCTTAAATTCTTGTGCTAAAAAAGCAAGATGCAGCGCAATAAATAGAGCAGAACGCTGGTGTCTCCAGACGTGTTTTTAACAGTTTAAGCTCTTGACATGGTGTCTAAAAATGCAGCGCTCCAGTGAGAGATGCTAAAACAGTACAACGTGATGCAGTTGTCAAAAGACATCCATCTAGCTAATGTTTACATGGTAAACGACTGAAAAACAGAGCAAGCGGACGCAAAAACACATTTGATGTGAATAGCTCGTTGTTCACACAGCACTTGCTGAAGTTTCTCAAAGTTACCTCTCAAAAATGCAGTCTTTTGTTTCAGTTGATTGTAGGTAAATGTCTGATTTATCCATCCAGCGCTGTTTGTTCACTGTGTTTGTAAATATCCCGATATTGTTTTAATGAATGAGAAACCACTCTAAAAGATTCCATGAGAGACCGGTCCGAACGAACTGGACTGAATCATGAATCGATTCAGGCCATTTTGAAAGATCATTTAGCCAATTCATTGAAAAGAACTCATACATTCGCAAATCGGGCATCGCTAGTTCTTTTATACAGCCAACAGAAAGACGGGAAACGTCATTATTGCTGAACTATTCTGAGAGTAAATGTTTCTCAGCTCATGGTATGCATGGACGTTTGGACCGCTCTCTCACTTTTTTTTTAATTTTTGAACTCCGCTACTTCAAAACGTTCCAGCCACATTTCGAACGTACCAACAGGTAAATGAAAGAGGCGATCCCAGACGTAATTACACAAGTTGAAAAATGATTTTTATTGGATAATGAATGAAAACAGTCAGGCAAGTGTTCCAATCATCTCTTTTTATTTTTAACATTAAACACAGACAAACCACTTATGACTTGTCAATCAAGAATGCAACAGTAATGAAGGACTCCTGCCCTCCGCAGCCAATCACAGGGCCCCCTTCGTGATTGGGCCATGGGGCTTCAGCCCCGCATAGTGCTTATGTTAATCTGGCCCTGGGCATCAATGGGATCAAATTTGAATCAAATAAACTTGTTCCTGCCTCTCAGATTTCTCTCCGGAGAAAAAGATTGACTCGCATGTGTCTCCACTAGAGATTTAGAAGATGTCAACAATATCTGACATTACTGTATGCTCAGATTTAAACAAATCACCAAAGTCTGCAATCAAGAGTCATATTTCAAGATGAACTCATAGATTCTTCCAAAACCACATTATGCGAGTTATGATATCCACATTATTTTTTATAACTATATACTTTTACTGTATGCCAACAATCATCTAATTTATTTATTTTGTCATTTATTCTGAGACATTTTAAGTGAAACATCTGAGACAAAGTTAATACATAAATGAAACTGAGAACTTCATTCTCCTACTCCAAGTCTCCTGATCTATTAAAAAAAAAAAAAAAAAAACTTTGAGATACTTGTAGATGCCAAAATTCACTTTCACCATTGACAACAATTCAAAAGTGGCAGTATACTCTAAAATGCACATTTTTGCCATCCATATATAAATCAAAATCTCATTGTATTCCAAGGCAGCAGTGGAGCCAAAGGAATAATCCAACATGATCATTACGTCTCTCTCTCTTTGTAGTGCTGGTAAAACCAAATCATTTAATTTTATCAATACTTTCAGTCAGTTTATGTAATTGAAACTGTTAAAATAAAAGATTCCTTTATATTTAACAATGGGAACTCTAATTCCTTTTTTTGAGTTGGTTCTTCAGATGGTTCATATAATTGAACTAGTTCACATAAATGGTGTATGTAAATAAGGTAAACTTTAAGAGATGGATAGATGAGCTCCGATGTGAAATCATCACTTCAGGTCAGGAATTTAACATCGCGCTCAGGTTTAGGCTATAAATAAATACATGGGAATCACGTGTGAATTGTGTGATACATTAACATAGACATTTCAAGAAGTGGAAGGTGTATATGATTTTGTATCTTAGTTAATGTTACACTTGACAAGCTCCAGCCACGCACAATTAACATAGACCACAAATGGAGTCAAGACCGCGCCCGTCAGATCTGAAATCACACCGTGCACATTTTCATCTATAAGGTTTATACTTTAGAAATATTGGCTGCACAGGTTCATATATCCCGTTGTAATTTTGGATATGTTTATTTAAAATGTTTATTTATACTTGTGCTTCTGGATAATCAGTGAAACAAATATATATATATTTTTTTATATTATTCGGATGAATCAGTTATTTGTTTTGAAGTCATTATTCTTGCCTTTCCGAATACGGTATTCAGCTCTGGACACATCCCTACAGGAAACTCAAGTGACATTGAGAATCATTCGTGTTATGAGATGACAAAGCAGAGTGCTAGTCCACTGTGAAGAGTGCAACACATGTACACTATATATTTATATAATTAAATCACAGCATTTTTACTTTAAGGATCACACGCCATGTAGCGAACTGATCAAGAACAAACGTCAAAATAAAAGCATGATTCAAAAAGTAAAGCTAGATGCCTAGAATTAAAGAAATTGTGACAGGAATACATTATACCTTGTAGTAAAATGGTATATTCACTGTAGTAAAATTAATAATAATCCAAATTAAACAATATATCAAGCAAGGGTGCTGTTTTATTGAATAAGAGTAAAAAAATAAAAAAAATAAAATTAAATACAATGGTATGTTGAAAAGTAATTTCAAATAATTTTCAATTTTCAATTGTTAACAGTTTTAAGAATTAATTTGATTAGACACCATTTTGATGATTAAATTAAATTGAACATTTAAACATGGAATTCTAAAAAAAAAAGAAAAAAAGAAAGAAAGAAAGAAAGAAAAAGAAAACCAGTATTCTGGAGAAGAAAAATAAAATCAGTAGGGTCCAACTTAAAAAGACTTAAGCAATGCATACTTCATTGAGAAACACTTGAAGGAAGCATGCATTTATTTTAATTTATTATTTACATTGAAATGTAACTTTAAATAGGCTAAAGCAGTGTGTTCAATAGCACATCAACATAACCTATTTTTGCTTTGGTAATTACTATCGAAATAAATTGGTATCGAAAACCGTGACATTTCACTGGTATCAGTACCGACAACTGAAATTTTGGTATCGTGACAACACTATTCCCTACTACATAGTTTACCAAAAACAGTATACCAATAGAGTAGGATATCCGAATCCTCAGTATTTATAAAACAGTAAGCGGGAAATAGCCAGATGACCTACTATTTCTGACGAGATTCTGAAGTGCGGATCGACTGGACTCTTTACTATCTCATAATACCTCGGGAACTGGAGAGAAGTCACGTTCAAATTGCTGGATTTAAAAGAACGATGGTGAACCACGAGTCAGATTGCTCTTTTCAACTATTAGTGCAATATACCAAGAAAGTTTTTGATGGGGGGTTTGGGGCAAATGGTGCAGGACTGGCACTTGTTTGCATGTGCTGCCCACATGAAGGAAAGTATGGTCAAATAAAATATGACTACATTACATATGGATAAATAAATAAATAAATAAATAATGCATTTCAGTGTTTGATTTTCAGGATTCTTTTTTTTTTTTTTTTTTTGTACAATAAACAAATTTGGGTCCCCATTTGATGTCCAATGTAAAATCTGGGTCCTGAAGCAAAAGCAGTTTAGAGCCACTGTTATAGACCTCCTTGGATAATGGTGAGTTGGAAATTGTTGGTAATGATGGGTGTTTGAAAGGCAATGGGTCAGACGCTCTCGGTCATTCTCGTCAGTAATAAGAGGAGTAAGTGCTTTGGGAGTGGGGGTTTCTGTGTAAATGCATGCTTACAGAACACACTAACTCACACTGGGAGAATTGAGGGTTTTAGGGGAAGTAAGCAGTGGTGAATAAGTGCACTGGTCTAGCGGAGGGAAGGATTTAGACAGAGAGACTCAGTGGGGGACTGAAGATTGTAGGAAAAGAGAGTTGGAATGATGATAGTCCAATTTTTATGCTGAAATGACTGACAACTGAACTAATGGTACTGCAAAAGAGAAAGAAATGAGATGTTTGAATGCCTTCTCACATGGTTTGTAATACTATTTCTAACATTAAAAAATCTATATACAGACATGTCTGACTTCTGTTGTTAAAGGAATAGTTCATCCAAAAATATGCATTTACATTTACTCACCCTCATGCCATTTCAAACCTGATTGATTTTATTTTCCTTTTCTTTTCTTTTTTTCTTCGTTAAACACAAAAGGAGTTGGTTTGCAGAATGTCCCTTACAACAAAAGCAAATAGTGCCCAGAGGCATTCAACCTCCAAAAAGGACAAAAAACACAAAAAAGAAATAAAACCATAAATGTCATCCATATGACTTGAGTGTAATATTCCAAGTGTTTGCATTAGTGATGCAAAATAGAACAAAATAGTTCTCTTGTGTCTCATAACTGAGTGACATTCCAAGTTTGAAAATGCAGTAAATGATTACAGAATTAAAATTTTTGGTTGAGCTATCCCTTTAACATTTACTGTAAGGTCCAACCAGATTTAACAGGCTGATGTCTAGGTGTACCACTTCAGTCTTTGGCTTGATATGATTCACATCATCAACACCACACAGCTGTGACATGCATCACATGCTTGTGCAATTTCTTCTTCAGTGTATGTGTGTGTGTGTGTTTTTTTATTTTATTTTTTATTGTTAAAGCCTTTTAGGATACTCTATTTATCATCATCAATGTGTCAGAAATGCTGTTATCTGAGACTGTCTGGTATATGTGTGTGTGTGTATATATATATATATATATATATATATATATATATATATATATATACAGTACTGTGCAAAAGTTTTAGGCACTTGTGAAAAATTTTGCATAGTGAGGATTTCTTAAAAAATAGTGCCATAATTAGTTTTCATTTTTCAGTTAACATCATCCAAAGTCTAGGAAACATAAAAAAAGCTAAATCAATATTTGGTATGACCAACTTTGCCTGTGGACGGAAACGCCTTGTTGATGAGAGAGGTCAACAGAGAATGGCCAGACTGGTTCGAACTGACAAAGTTTACGGTAACTCAGATAACCGCTCTGTACAATTGTGGAGAAGAATTGGGTTGACGCTGTTTTGGCGGCACGAGGGGGACCTACACAATATTAGGCAGGTGGTTTTAATGTTGTGGCTGATTGGTATATATATATATATATACTGATATATGATATATCAGTATATATACACACTATATTGCCAAAAGTATTCGCTCATCTGCCTTGTAGACGCATATGAACTTAAGTGACATCCCATTCTTAATCCATAGGGTTTAATATGACGTCGGCCCACCCTTTGCAGGTATAACAGCTTCAACTCTTCTGGGAAGGCTTTCCATAAGGTTTAGGAGTGTTTATGGGAACTTTTGACACATTCTTCCAGCTAAGCGCATTTGTGAGGTCAGACACTGATGTTGGATGAGAAGGCCTGGCTTGCAGTCTTCGCTCTAATTCATCCCAAAGGTGCTCTATCGGGTTGAGGTCAGGACTCTGTGCAGGCCAGTCAAGTTCTTCCACACCAAACTCGCTCATCCATGTCTTTATGGACCTTGCTTTGTGCACTGGTGCGCAGTCATGTTGGAACAGGAAGGGGCCATCCCCAAACTGTTCTCCACAAAGTTGGGAGCATGGAATTGTCCAAAATCTCTTGGTATGCTGAAGCATTCAGAGTTCCTTTCACTGGAACTAAGGGGCCAAGCCCAGCTCTCTGAAAAACAACTCCCATCACCATAATCCCCCTCCACCAAACTTCACAGTTGGCACAATGCAGTCAGACAAGTACCGTTCTCCTGGCAACTGCCAAACCCAGACTGCTGTCCATCAGATTGCCAGATGGAGATCAACGTGATTACAGAATCACTCCAGAGAACGCAGTCTCCATCTGGCTCTAGCAGTCCAGTGACAGGCGTGCTTTACACCACTGTGATCCGACGCTTTGCATTGCACTTGGTGATGTATGGCTTGGATGCGAGCTGCTCAGCCATGGAAACCCATGTCCACGTAGCTCTGCTACGCACTGTTCTTGAGCTAATCTGAAGGCCACATGAACTTTGGAGGTCTGTAGCGACTGACTCTGCATGAAAGATTGGCGACCTCTGCGCACTATGCGCCTCAGCATCCGTTGACCCCGCTCTGTCATTTTACGTGGCCTACCACTTCGTGGCTGAGTTGCTGTCATTCCCAATCACTTCCACTTTGTTACAATACCACTGACAGTTGACTGTGGAATATTTAGTAACGAGGAAATTTCACGACTGGACATTAGTTGCACAGGTGGCATCCTATCACAGTACCACGCTGGAATTCACTGAGCTCAACTGAGAACGGCCCATTCTGGTTCACAAATGTTTGTAGAAGCAGTCTGCATGCCTCAGGTAGCTTCATTTTATACACCTGTGGCCATGGAAGTGGATTGGAACCCCTGAATTCAATTATTTGGATGGGTGAGCGACATACTTTTAGGCAATATAGTGTATATATGTTATATATGATATATATATATATATATATATATATACAGGTGCATCTCAATAAATTAGAATGTCGTGGAAAAGTTCATTTATTTCAGTAATTCAACTCAAATTGTGAAACTCGTGTATTAAATAAATTCAGTGCACACAGACTGAAGTAGTTTAAGTCTTTGGTTCTTTTAATTGTGATGATTTTGGCTCACATTTAACAAAAACCCACCGATTCACTATCTCAAAAAATTTGAATATGGTGACATGCCAATCAGCTAATCAACTCAAAACACCTGCAAAGGTTTCCTGAGCCTTCAAAATGGTCTCTCAGTTTGGTTCACTAGGCTACACAATCATGGGGAAGACTGCTGATCTGACAGTTGTCCAGAAGACAATCATTGACACCCTTCACAAGGAGAGTAAGCCACAAACATTCATAGCCAAAGAAGCTGGCTGTTCACAGAGTGCTGTATCCAAGCATGTTAACAGAAAGTTGAGTGGAAGGAAAAAGTGTGGAAGAAAAAGATGCACAACCAACCGAGAGAACCGCAGCCTAATGAGGATTGTCAAGCAAAATCGATTCAAGAATTTGGGTGAACTTCACAAGGAATGGACTGAGGCTGGGGTCAAGGCATCAAGAGCCACCACACACAGACGTGTCAAGGAATTTGGCTACAGTTGTTGTATTCCTCTTGTTAAGCCATTCCTGAACCACAGACAACGTCAGAGGCGTCTTACCTGGGCTAAGGAGAAGAAGAACTGGACTGTTGCCCAGTGGTCCAAAGTCCTCTTTTCAGATGAGAGCAAGTTTTGTATTTCATTTGGAAACCAAGGTCCTAGAGTCTGGAGGAAGGGTGGAGAAGCTCATAGCCCAAGTTGCTTGAAGTCCAGTGTTAAGTTTACACAGTCTGTGATGATTTGGGGTGCAATGTCATCTGCTGGTGTTGGTCCATTGTGTTTTTTGAAAACCAAAGTCACTGCACCCGTTTACCAAGAAATTTTGAAGCACTTCATGCTTCCTTCTGCTGACCAGCTTTTTAAAGATGCTGATTTCATTTTCCAGCAGGATTTGTCACCTGCCCACAATGCCAAAAGCACCAAAAGTTGGTTAAATGACCATGGTGTTGGTGTGCTTGACTGGCCAGCAAACTCACCAGACCTGAACCCCATAGAGAATCTATGGGGTATTGTCAAGAGGAAAATGAGAAACAAGAGACCAAAAAATGCAGATGAGCTGAAGGCCACCGTCAAAGAAACCTGGGCTTCCATACCACCTCAGCAGTGCCACAAACTAATCACCTTCTAGGCAGTAATTAAATATATAATTAAATATATATATATAATTTGTTTTGTTTTTCACATGTGAGGTTGGAAAACATTCAAATTTAAATTTGTGCATTTTCATTTTAATTCAAGAGGCAGCTTTCCATAAATTGCACATTTGCCAATGTGAAAAAATAACACATTTCTTGTGACACATTTTTCTGTATCAGTGGCTTCCTGATGCATCATGAGATTGTTAGCTGAATAAAACCACTTCTGCTTGATTGAAATTTAGAGACATTAAAGTGTACATTTGGCTGTTTTGAATGAAAGAAAATGTATCATGAATGCCCTTTCCTAAGCAAAAGTAAAATACAAGTAGGATAGTAATGCTACAATAAAAATCGAATTTATGGCCCACCTTGTCAAAGGAGATGTCCTTAAACTGTGACATTGAAATTGAAGACAGCTCACGTAGGAGTGGTATGATAGAAAACATTGTAAATGAATAATGTCATGGCAATACTACATTAGTTTACATACTGAATAAAATAAACCATGTCCTTCTTATCTTTCTTAGATACAGACTGTCTTGGAACATTTTCTAGAGCATTCATGCATTTCTCAACTCTGTGCTTTAAATGAATATTCATGATATCGATTGATTCACAATATCAATATTGAATGCATGCCATGGCACAGACACTAATTTTGCAGTTAAGCCCTTATTAACATTTAACTGAAGTGCAGTTGTCAATGTATCTTCAGGGATTTCCATTGTTAGATATTTATTTAAGGATTGCTGAACTGTGGCAATGGCTTTTTGAGTAGTAATGGCTCAGAGGACTGTCTCATGTTTGAAATTGTCTAGTGCTGATGACTATTAACATTCATGGTAAGGACAGGTATGTGCTCAGATGTACTATGTGTGTTAAGTAATATGGGTGTTGGGAGAGGAAACTGTCCAATTAAAAACAGCAAGCTTTAATAAAAATGTGCATAATTAACTATAAGTGTGCACTAAAAGTACATACTTTGCTGATGAAGAAATGCAGCATTCCATTCAGTTCGGATGTGAGATATTCCTACTTGACATCTCCGATCTCCAACCATAAAGGCATTCAATTGCCAGATGCTTGGAAGATGACAAACCTGCAATGCTCCCGTTAGCTTAGCAGGTGTTTGACTTTCACCAGAGATGTCTCTTAGCAACCCAATTGATAAACAGTCAAAAGCTCACTATTTGGCAGGTATTGCATGAAAGTCACCCTTTTATGCACCGCATATCAGTGATTTGTAATGCATTTGTAAATGACTTATTAGTCATTAATGAACTCCTTTTACTGCATAAACCCTTAACAAAGGGAACGTTTATGTTAAGTGTTAACAGAATACATACTGCAGATACTGCAGAGATAGTATGTAAATGCTATTACTAGGTTAGTCTATGACTAACTCCATATACGATTTACAGACCCTGTCCTCTAAGTATTTAATGCAGTTTTGGAGCAGTTACGTGTCTTTACATTTCCAACATGAAATTATAAACAAAAGCTGTGATGAGTCTCATTATTAGAGGACAAATTAATGCCATGAAGCATGACCTATCGTGCACCTTCTTAGAGAAAGTCACACTAAACATTCAGTAGCAACTATGTTTTCAGTGTCTGAACTGCGAGACTCAAACTAGTCACATACTCTATATGACTCCCACTGGAGCAGACTTCAGCTCTTCTGCTGTCTACACAGCTCACAGTCTCTCTCATTCACAGAGTGTCAGGAAGCGGTAATATGAGGCCTCGGGAGGGTCTCTCTGGTCATTGATTGTGCTTTTGAAGAGCTCTGAAGGGCCACTCTGTCCCTTGGGGGCCATTCTGAGGTCTTGCTTACTTAACTACTATGTTACAATCCTCCTGACTGTGTAGATTATAGCTGGCAGATTGTTTTTCCAATCTGTTCACCAACTGATTTATTGTTATTAAGGATCTCTGTAGACAGCAAAACATGCCACCATATTTTGTTGTGTATTGGCCTATCAGTTTATGTGTGTACACAGGTGCCACAGTGTTCTTTATGGGGTTGATGTACTGTAGTGTTTCAGTAGGTTTACAAGTTTAAAACATTTCCAGACAGCAATCATAACTGAAAGTACTTAAATGGGAGGCATTTAGGGCAGGTTTATTAAAGGAATGGTTAGCAGAAAAAGGAAAATGATGTCATTATTTAATCACCTTTATTTCACCCCAAACCCGAAAGCTGTATATTTTTGGGAAAGATGTTTCATTAACGATTCTTTTAGTATGCCACTAACTACAACACAAGTCGATGTGTATCTTTAACACAGTAACAGTTCTTGGTTCATTTCGAGTCTAACATGACAAAATTAATGACTTGTGATTCAGTACGTTTTTAAATGTACTAAAAAGAGTCAGCTAATTAGAGTCATTAGTTCAGGAATGAGCTCTGTTGTTTTGTGGTGAAGATTCAAAAGTACTGACTCATAAGAGTCACTTGTTTGAGAATAAGGCTACACTGCTTGCAATGTATGTTTCATGCTGTAGATTCAAAAGAACCATCTCATAAAAGTCCTTTTTCGGGTATCGGCCTATACTGTTTGCACTGTTGATTCAATTTCTCTCTTACTGCAGTGTAAGTATGGTAAGATAACACCATCGTTAATTTTTGCTACATAAAATAAACATGTTGTTGAAAATCTGTTTGAGCAGTGGTTTTTGTAAACTGTGAATATAATGACAAGGGCATAGCCAGTCTTTCTCTGTCCCAGCAAGGAAGCAGATTTGAATTTCTTTTGTTTGATTATGTCAAGATTCAAATTTTGTAAGGAGTCAGTTTTGACTAATATGTATGTAGATAAATAAATATTCAGTCACTGTGATTTTGACAATCTTGGAAGCTGGTTGGGTATACATTTGGTGTAGACCATTTCAAGTATGTAAACAATAACAAGGAATTTAAATGCAAGTTTTCCTGCAGCACTTCTGGTATCATTAACGGATCCTTTAAATAGGGCTTTGAGTTAACATATTTTCCTCAAATAACATCAAACATTTACCTGAAGTGACTTATCCAGACGTGTTGTTGATACTGAGCGTCTACGTGAGAGAGCCGATGAAAGTGTGTCGTAGTTTAGATGCTTACAATTATTTCCTAGCGGAGAGCTCGGGAATGATCGCTCCTGTTATAACAAAGTGTTTTTAGGCAAGTCAGGTCAATCAGTGGAACGCTCTTGTGCAGCTATTTTCTATGTAAACAAGCAGCATACAAGTGCAGCTCCTAACTACTTGTATGGGAAAAGACTAAAATCCCCAAAATGACTGGTAAAGATTAATATCAAAGAACATATTTCAAATCAGCAGTAAAATCTGACAACACTGGTATCATAAATTGTGCTTCTTTACCTCAGATTATGCAAAAATGCACATTGGCTTATATAGCCAATGTGCATGTGCGTTCTTGAGTTGATTGACAGATGATGTCTGTATCTAAACGGTGATTGGCTCGTTTACCTGGAAGGTGGGACTTGTTTTCTACATCCATTTACCGTTGGGCGTTCCAATTTCTCCCATTAATTTTAATAGAAGTGACCCATCTCTGCTAAATAGATTCTGGTTATAAACAATGAAGCCATTAAATGAAGCCATCTGTGTGACCCGTGGAGAAGGTAAGAATTTCTTTTTTTAATGATTAAAATACTTTTCTTGTCTCTTTCTTCTGGATAAAAGCATCTGCTAAATAACTAAATATAAAAGTTAATAACTTGCGGAGCTTGATAATAGTGTTAAAGTCACTATGAATGAAGCGCCTAGCGCGGTTGTTTTGAATGAGGGTGCGTTCTATTCATAAGTAATCATTCCTATGCACTTCGAAGACTTTACCATTCACTGTGAGAGCTTTGAAAGGCTAAAAGGTGTGGGGCTGAAAAGTAAGGGTCATTCAAAACTCACTCTTTAAGTAATTTTTATTGGAAATTCAGTTTGAAGCGATCTTACAGCATGACTATCATGATTGTTCTCCCTTCAAAGTGCCCTTCATAGGGTGATTTATCCCTTTTGGAACGCACAACTAGCAGGAAATGCTCAAGGACGACAAACATGTCACTTCTTTAAACCATCTTGAAATGGTCTATATAACACAATCTGCATTGTTGTTTTGATGACGTCAGAATCAGAGCCCCCCCCCCCCCCCACACACACACACACACACACTTCAAAACTGGTTACGGAGCCATTGCATTAGAATCATTCACTCAGGAATCCTCTTACACTGGTGGCAATGTATGTTTTGCGCTGTAGTGTGAAAAAGAACAGGCTCCTCATAATCATTTGTTAGGTAATTGGCCTACACTGGTCACACTGTATATTTAGCACTGTAGATTTAAATGAACCGGTTCATTACAATTATTCGTTTAGTAATCAGCCTACACTAGCCATGCTGTACGTATGTTTAGTTCTGTAGAACGGTGATGAAGTGCCGCTGATTGGTAGCGCAGGGAGCTCTGTCAGAGATTTCAGCATGATGTCCTGTTCGCATCGGCGAAAGAATACATGCTCAAGAACTGTTAATGGAACCGAATGTAGTGAACATCGTTCAGATCCGAAAAAAAAAAAAAAACCTAACATATGACTACTTTGTGTTAGGTGCCCTAATGGCATTTCCAGTGGAGGGGGAAATTATCAGTGAGTATCAGAAGACATGGAATATAGCACAAAAATCAAATAGACTACTTCCATGGTGCTAAAAGTAGTACATGATGACTGAATTAGAATTTTTGTGTGAACTGTTCTTTTCTGCACTGTGATGCAGTCATTCGTCATGTCCATATGGTTGTTTTTATTATGTGTATTGCCTCTTCTTGTTTTTTTAGTGGGAAGAAATTGGAGAGGTGGATGAGAACTACGCACCCATCCACACATACCAGGTGTGTAAGGTAATGGAACACAACCAGAACAACTGGTTACAAACAAACTGGATACTAAACCAAGGTGCCCAGCGAGTGTTTGTAGAGCTCAAGTTCACTCTTCGGGACTGTAACAGTCTCCCTGGAGGTCTTGGCACCTGCAAGGAGACTTTCAACGTCTACTACTACGAATCCAACGATGAGGAGCGAAGGAATATTCGGGAAAGCCAGTTAACGAAAATTGACACCATTGCGGCTGATGAGAGCTTCACAGAGCTTGATCTTGGAGACAGAGTTTTGAAGCTTAACACGGAAGTTAGGGATCTGGGTCCATTGACCAAGAAAGGCTTCTACCTGGCTTTCCAGGACCTGGGCGCATGTATCGCGCTGGTGTCCGTCCGTGTCTTCTACAAAAAGTGTCCTTTAGTAGTCAGGAATTTGGCACTCTTCAAGGATACCATAACTGGGGCAGATTCGTCCCAGCTTCTGGAGGTATCAGGGACCTGCGTCAACAACTCATTGGCTGATGAACTTCCGAGAATGCATTGCAGTGCAGAAGGGGAGTGGCTGGTGCCCATAGGGAGGTGCTTGTGCCAGGTGGGCCACGAAGAAGTTAATGGCTCCTGTCAAGGTTGGTGAACATCTTCATTATTATGCAAATGCAAACACTGGCAAATGCGGCACATGTGTGACATATCCCCTTGAACTGTGTTTCTGAATGTCACAGCACTGGTGTGTACCTGACCCTTGTGTGTGGTTTGATAAGACTCTAACATTCATTTCACATTCTAATGATTTCATGGTTTTAATTGTTAATATATTAAGGTACAGTTTATACCAATTTAATTTCTGTACCTCTACTGACACCAAATGGAACTGCAAAAATCTGCTTTCCAATAGAGCGCCTGCCCTCTTTTTCAATATTGTTCCCATTAATTTCTTCAATAGGGTTTTTAAAAAAAATCCATCATATAAGAATTCTAAGCCATGAACCAAACCAATCAGCTCAGAGGTGAATCATAACATGATAAAATTTGATTTTAAACAAAGTATTTGAAAATCAGACAAGAAGACATAGGTACAAGACTGTATATGTTACTGTGTATTTTTCACGATAAACTTCTTCTCTCATCATTTACTCACCCTTATGCAATCCCAGATGTGTTTGACTTTCTTTCATCTGCTGAACTCAAATGAAGATTTTTAGAAGAATTTCTCAGCTCTATTGGTCCATACAATGCAAGTGAATGGGTGCCAAAATTTTGAAGCTCCAAAAATTACATAAATCAGCATACGTAAAAGTAATCCATATGACTCCAGTGGTTAAATCAATATCTTCAGAAGCGATATGATAGGTGTGGGTGAGAAACAGATCACATTTACATTCTTCTTCTTGTGTTTTTGGTGATTTACATTCTTCATGCATACCGCCCCCTACTGGGCAGGAAGAAGAATTTCAAACAAAAAGGACTTAAATATTGATCTGTTTCTCAACCACACCTATCATATCACTGGATTAAAATATGGATTAAAACACTGGAGTCACATTAATTACTTTTATGATGCCTTTATGTGCTTTTTGTAGTGTAAAAATTTTGGCACCCATTGTATGGACCTACAGAAATATTCTTCTAAAAATCTGAATTTGTGTTCTGCAGAAGAAAGGAAGTCATACACATCTGGAATGGCATGAGGGTGAGTAATTGATGAGATCATTTTTATTTTTGAGTGAACTATCCCTTTAAGTTGTTGATTATAAGTATAGAAACTTGCTTCTTGCCTGTCCAGAGAATCAGACCTGTCACCCATTTCTGCGCTCCACCAGTTTTAAGGCATAAGATCTTTTCTGTGCAGCTGGTTAGAAGCATTTACATGACTCAGTGGTGAGAGGTGGTGTTAATCATGTAGAAAATGATAGAAGTGTGTTCAGTGTAACAGCTGTCGGAAGGCGTAATTATGACAGGCCGATGATTCATTGACGTGGACAAGACAATGAGCCCAGCTTGATAGCAGCTCACTTCACACCCTGTACTGTAGAGTCTATTGTTAAACATTGCATAATATACATAAACTGGAAACCATTCCTAAACCATTTCAAATAAATACTGATTGATGCCATGCACATCCCTATGAAGACCTTAGTATACATATACTGTATTATACATATATTGTTTTCCTTTTTTGTCTGTTTCTTTACTTATTTTTGTTATTATTATTGTGGTTGTTGCTTCCATTATTACTATTATTGTTATTATTATTATTGTTATTATTATTATTTGTTCCCATTAGCACTATAATATGTATTATTGGTAATCAACAGCTATGGGTGAACTTACTTAATATTTTTACTTTGATTGTATGCTATTTATTTACATTTCTACTAACACTTCTAAAAAGTATTATTAATCAAATAACCACTTTAAGTCAAACACTACCACCTAAATTTATCTCCCCCATCTTTCCCCCCTTGATCTTCTGCCCTGACTGGAACAATTCCATATTGCACAACTCACTTCTTTTAATGCATTACATTAGATGAGTACTGACATATGAACAAAAAAGTATCCTCAGATAAATACAAAAGAACAGGATAAGTACGACGTGCGGATGGTGGCCTGCCTGGGGTGGGGGCATCTGGTGGGAGTGGGGATGATGGGTGTGCCCTGGGCCTGGCAGCATCTCCTTGTGACCTTTTCCTCGTAGGGCCTGTCTCGCTGGGGCCGTGGGGAGATGTGGGGCAGTCTATTAGATTATTATTATTATTTATTTTTTTATTTTTTCTGTTGTTGTTCCAGTGGTTGTTTTCATTGCTGTTTTTATATATATTTCAAACAGATACCCTTATAATTGCCCACACATATATGATCCTACACATTCACAAGCTCACACACACACAAAGACACACACCATGAACCATCAACTACAGTACGTGCCCACACAGTAAATACATACAAACTACACATTAACACCTTTTAACACCTATAATCATAACAATTTTTTCTTTTTTGTTTTGTTTTGTCTCATCTTTTTATCTCTTCTCTAATTTTGTCACTTGCTGTCTTCCTATCTCCCTAACTGTAACGTGAGTACTTAGTATTTGTCGCATGTAAATGTTACCATCTTGTCTTCCAATAATAATAAAAAAATAAATAAAATAAAATTACATAATATACTTACACAGCCAGAAACTAACATAGACAAACTACATTGAAAGTTAAGTGAAATGTGTTCAAAATGTTTGTAAAATAAATTTTAACTTTTCAGATGGAATGTTTTCCCTCTGAAGTTTGATGGGAAGTAGAAAAATGGGAGAAACATCGGGAAAAATCGGGAGTGTTGGCACTGGCATGTATGCACTTAAATTCAACAATTAAATTCTAGCAAGTGAGAGTTACATAAAATTGCAGGAATTTAAAAAATATCACAATATTTACAACAACAACAAAAAAAAAAAAAAAAAAAAAAACTGGAAAAAAAATTGCATTATCCAATAAAAAGACAATTTTTTTTTTTTTTTTTTTTTGGGTAATAACACAATTCTGAGTTTACACTTCTGTTAAACAGCCAAGCAGGCAGTTAGCAAATAATGTCATAATGCCCAAATATCAACCAATTTATTGACCTGGATGATATATTGGTTTATCACTTTTTGCCAGTCTCTTTCTCTCTCTTTAGCAGCAGCTTTCTTTGTTTAGACTCTGTGAAAACCTAGCTGCCTGATTCAACTTTTACACCAGCTTGCCTTGTGTTCTTCTAAATTCTTTACATGTTAAACCGAACTTCCCGTTTTTCCTTGCTAGCAGCTAGCTAAAGTTGGTAAATACCAAAGTCTTTCTAGTAAGTCAGTCCACTGTCGGCTATATTTATAATGCTCTCGGAAGGATATTTCCAGTCATGCCAGTGCAGCTCCTGTCTACTTGAATGGGGAAAGACCAAAATCTCAAAAACGGTTGGTCAAGATTATAATCAAAAAACATATTTCAAATCAGTAATAAAATTGTATAATATTGGAATCATAAGTTGAGCTTCTTGACCTCATATTACGCTAAAATAAGTAATTTTCCCAGCTTGTATAGCTAATGCACATGCACATAAGCAAATTGATTGACAGGTGATGTCTGTATCTAAAAGGTGATTGGCTCTTTTACCTGTAAGGTGGGACATTCTTTCTACATCTGTTAACTGTTGGGCGCTTAGAGCTTCTTGGTTGGGCATTCTAGTTTCTCACATTCATTTAAATAGACATGGCCTGTCTCTGCTAAATAATCTCTGAGTAAATACTGTACATTCTGCATTATGACTTTAGTTTCTATGGCAACTGCAGTTGGTCTTTGTCAGTTAAAGGTATTAAATTCAAAATGATAGCTCTGTTAGCAAGTTTGACTGCATAAGAATTAAAGTTGTGTTGTTTTTTTTTTGTTTTTTTTGTGCCCTGTGAACCATGATTTTGCTTTTCTTTACCATGCTTCCTGAGAAGCTAACACAGGGGAACCATACTGTATCTTGCTTAGCAGGATCTTGTTTCATCTCAGAAACAGAGAATGCAGAGGAACTATTGTTTCAAAGAGCAGTCGAGGTCATCCGACTGTGCGTTTTCTAGTCCTCAATTAGATTCTGCTCTTTATGGCCTCATCAGCAAACTCAACACCCTTAATTCAGGCCTCTCCTTGGGTGGCTGATAGATTATCAATGCAAGCTTCTCAGTGTAG